>NC_089826.1:920000-1087500 GCF_035046505.1 Tiliqua scincoides | reverse complement strand
GCGTGTCTGCTGCAGAATGCGCTTGATGAGTGCAAAGGTGGAAGAGCGAAGCTGCAGGTTCCCACAGAGAAGGGGGCAGCCTGCTCAGAACCAGCGCCTGCGGGCACCCTCCGCCTCAAGCAGTGTCCCTGAACCTCTTCCTGAAAGTGCAGCCTGCATCTGTGCGCACAAACCCCGACTGTCTCCACACTCTGCTGCAACTCAGCCCAAATCGGTGCCACTGCAAAGAGCACATCTTCCTCCCTGACTGTATTGATTCCTGCCTTCGTTCCCTCCCCTTCCTCTGTTGTGTCTTTGCACATAGTGCCTGTACAGGGACCAAATCAGCATCCAGGTAGAAAAGAAAATGTGGTCCCACACTTTGAAATGTCCTTCCTAAAGCAGTATTTTTGTTTTCATTCTTACAGTGTTAAAATACCGTAAGTCTTCTTGACTAGACAGTGACAGCAGAGGGGCCTGCGGGTCGGTCCCCACTATACAGACTTGCCTTGGCTATTCAAATGCCTGGAAGCAGATTTATGCACTTAAAAAGATTTTATCCCGCCTCATTCCTGACAGGTTTGAGGCAGTTGGCAACATAAAACACTATAAAAGAGTCACAAACCAAGGAAATCAAAAGATGCAGTCATCAAAGCGCGGCCAGCGCAGAGCACAGAGGGGCAGCAACAACCAAAAGTAACTCTAAATTAATCTTGGGAAGGCTAAAGGAAATAAATGGGTTTTATGTTCAGGTTCAAAGAAGCATAAAGAGGGCAGGCGCACAGCAAATTCCCTGGGGAGGTGATTGTGCGAGGAGGGGCCACAACAGAGGAGACCCTTCTGCACTCTGTCCTGTTGTTGCATGACGCTGCCAGATAACCTTGGGATACGGGAAGATTCATGTGGGAAAAGTGCTCCTTCAGCTGTCCTGGCCCCAAATCATCAAGGACTTACATGTCGCAGTAGCACCTTTGACAAGACTGACAGCCAATGTAGTTGGAATAACAGGGTTATAACACGGCCACGGTATCTCACCACTATGCAAATGTTAGTGGCCATGCACAGCTTTGGTGAGGATGTGCAGTGCTTTAATTCCCAGCCCTTTCTGGTCATTTGCTTTCCTGGGCTTTGGAACAAGTTGAGGTTGTCAGCCTGGTGTGTGCCAGAGAGCACATGCCCTTCGGGTCCTGGTGCCAAACTGCCTTTCAGAACATTGATTTTACCCTCAAGTCTGCCACATATGTATTATTTTCAGCCCACCCCCTTGTCCCTCTAAAAAATGATCACTGGGAGGAGAGGTCACCAAGGGGCTTGCCCAGGAGCACAGCAGAACCCCATGGAGCATTTTTGCCTGTGAGAAATGCTGTCCGGTCTTGTCCATCCTGTGCTCATGACCTGCACAGAACATCCTCTTCCTGGGAAGGAATCGTGTGAAAGGAACAGATTCGAGTCCACAGGGGTCACTGCTGAGTCACAAGAGCCTGATCCTCTCCCACCTGGCTCAGGTGCAATTATGCTTTCCAGTCAAGGCTCTCGGCTGTTTCGACCTGTCTTTACAAGGGAAGTGATCCAATCTTTCCAACGCTGGAAATGGAAGCAACTTGTTGGGATGATGAAATCCTCACAAAGGCAGAGAGGTTCACTGGAGCCCCAGTGAGGCAAGTGGTGAATGACAAACATGGCGATATCAGAGAGCGAGGGAGAAACAGACAGTCCTGACACTTGGACGAGGCTCTCTGCTGCAGGCAAGAACCTGTCCCGTGCGGAAGCCCAACTCTGCCTTGGAGCAGGAGGCCAAGTGAAGCAAGAAGCTTCCAATGGTTGGCAAGGGAGAGATGAAAGGTGAATGGGGGGCCGCCTTCCTGCCTGCGTGGAGAGACTTGGGGCAACATCACAAGGCCCTGGCTGATGGCTTCTCCTCAGTTGCCCTTTTGGGTGACCTCAGCGGCTTCATCTCAGTGGCAAACAATGTCTAGACTTAGACTGAACACCCCCTTCCCCGCTGACAGGGGAGCACCAGCCCTGATTCGCTGCAAGATTCTGGGTCCTGCCCTCTGGATTGCAGCCTCTTCCCCTTATTTTCCCTCAAGTAAGTGGAATGGTGAAATGGACTGGACCAAATCCAGATGTCAACCTGGTCTAGTCAATTCGCTTCAGGCGGGTTGGTGGAGAAAAGGACAAAGGCGTTCTGAGCAAAGAGAAACGAACATACTTATGATTTGTCGAAATCTGAATGTGTCAAAAATATATCAGAGGATATAATTTATAATAATTTAATTACTGATAATTACTCAAAGGAACATTAAACACTTTCATATGTCAACAGTTTTTTGGGGGAGATTCTGTTTTAGAATTTAAACAAAGAGGTTTATTGAAAAATTGTTTCTGTGTTGCAGTAACTAGCAAGATAGACCTTCAGTCACATAATTTTTCAGTGCAAAAATTAATGCCTTTATATTTCATTTGTTTTAATAAATAGTACTTTAAAAAAAACCAGCGTGCACTGGCTTCCATTTTGCTTTTGGGCCCAATTCAGGGAGCTGGTTCTTACTTGGACCTGCTCAGGTGCTGGGCTCAGAGGCCTCCTCCACATCCCTGGACCTACAATCTGGCGTGTGGGTTTGCTACTGAGATCCTCCCTCTCCATCCTGCCCCCTGACCTCTCCTATCTGCCCAGAAACTCCCCCTGTCCCATGAAGTGCCCCCTCCTCACCAACTTACCAGCCCTGGCAGGGTCCAACAGCACGACCCTGACATTGCCCCTGCGATGTGGTGGCAGCTCAGACCGGGCATTCTTCTCACACCGTTGCAGGGCCTTTTATGAGCGCAGGCTGCTGACCCACTGCTGCAAATTCAAGGAGAGGACGGGGCCGTAAAGCTGCTCCATTTTGGCTGTGTGTGACCCCTTGCCTGGATCACTACTTGCAGGTCTTTTGTCCTTCATCTCCCCCTGCCTCTTACTGTACCTTCATTCTCACCATAAGTAGTCTGTGTTGCACCTGCGTGTCTCCTTTGTCTTGGTCAACTTCCAAGTTTCACTGAGGTGTGCCATAAGCCAATTGCATAAAGGTCATTGCACACCTGTTCTGAGGCTCCCGTGCAGGTGTGTGCAAGCTACATGGGTCCAAGAGCACACTCCACAACAGGCATGTTTGAAGCATGATTGTTTTGTAGGTTTTGTTTATTTTGTCTTTTTTTTCTTTCAACATTGTTAGCCACCCTGGGAAGCTCTGCTTAAAAGGCAGGATAAAAATTAGATGCATAAATAGAAATACAGGTTTCTCGAGTGGCTAGGGTGGTCCAGGCCCTTGGCCTGACTGGATGTGGGCTCTTCCTGTCCCCCCACCACCACTACTGAGGTTGAAAGGAAGGCCTAGTCTGAGGCACTGCTGGCTGTCCTCAAAGAATATAAAGAGTCCCTTTATATAGGGTAGCCAAGCACTGCAGGTGCAAATCAGGCCCTTCCTCTCCTGGCATTGCTGATAGGGTGAGTCCCAAGTCAACCAGCTGCACTGGGACTATATTCTGACTTGTCAGACCCAGAGATTAGAAACTCATGAGTGCTGCTGTCCTGGGGCCACCAGATCTGTAAGACATATGCCCCCTCCCCCCCAAAAAGAACAAAACATTTGGCATTTCTAGACAGATTGAAGAAGACAATACGAAGCAGATCATCTTCCATCTCTTTTTCCACCTCCCTCTGGCTTCAAAATCCCAAGGGTGGCTGGGTGGGAGGGTGAGGTGGGGGAAGCAAGTGGGAAGTGTCCTTCTATGTCATTTCCCAGCCTGTTTAATTACACCCCCAAGGCAAAGATTCTGAAAACTCGTATAATTTGTTGCACTTAGGAAAACAAAAAAAACAGGAAGACACTCCATATCTCCCAAGTTTTTCTGGGTGATGAATGGAGTGTCAAGAATGTAGGGTGTTACCTGTATCATTACCAACCTGTGAAATCACCCAACATCAAAGCAGCATAAAAGGTCTACACCAAAGGCCATTTCCTCATCATTGTTTACATGGAAAATGAAGGTTCAGCAGTGCCAGCCATTGTGCGCTGAATATCCCCAGGCAGGAAAGACAGAGAGGCAAGTGGGACTGAGCACTAGGATGGCAACAGACACCTGAATCTGGAAACTAGGAGACTCTGCCATTAAAACCCAAAATGGGAGGGTGAAGCCTCCATCCTCCTGTGAGATGCTACATACAGTACTGTCAATTCTTAGGTTTGGAGAGGACTGTTTCATCTTTTGCTTGGCAAATTGTGAGCTTGCAGAGTCCAGCTACAACCTTAGAATGGAACCATCTAACAAGTTGAGAATTCCCAGAGGGGACACTATCTTCAGCAGTGACACCTGCAAAGTGCTTTGAGGCACCTTAAAGGCCAGCCAACAGATCTCAGCAGAAGCAACCCTGCACCACAGTTCTCTTTATTAGGTTACATAAGAACATAAGAACAGTCCCACTGGATCAGGCCATAGGCCCATCTAGTCCAGCTTCCTGTATCTTACAGCAGCCCACCAAATGCCCCAGGGAGCACACCAGATAACATCCTGGTGCCCTCCCTTGCATCTGACGTAGCCCATTTCTAAAATCAGGAGGTTGCACATGCACATCATGGCTTGTAACCCGTAATGGATTTTTCCTCCAGAGACTTGTCCAATCCCCTTTTAAAGGCGTCCAGGCCAGATGCCGTCACCACATCCTGTGGCAAGGAGTTCCACAGACCAACCACACGCTGAGTAAAGAAATTTTTTCTTTTGTCTGTCCTAACCCTCCCAACACTCAATTTTAGTGAATGTCCCCTGGTTCTGGTGTTATGTGAGAGTGTAAAGAGCATCTCTCTATCCACTCTGTCCATCCCCTGCATAATTTTATATGTCTCAATCATGTCCCCCCTCAGGCGCCTCTTTTCTGGGCTGAAGAGGTCCAAACACCATAGCCTTTCCTCATAAGGAAGGTGCCGCAGCCCAGCAATCATCTTACTCGCTCTCTTTTGCACCTTTTCCATTTCCACTATGTCCTTTCTGAGATGTGGCGACCAGAACTGGACACAATACTCCAGGTGTGGCCTTACCATCGATTTGTACAACGGCAAAATGTTAAAGGGAAGCTTTGGCATAGAAGCTTCAGCTGAAATCCATTGGCCAGTCTGTAAGGGGCCTCTGTTGTCTTTTTTCTAGCCATTATGATTTGCCAACATTTGCACAAGTCCATTTGCAATGTCTGGCTACAACGTCAGAAAGGAGTTATCCAGCAGTTATTAGGAATATTTCTCTCCCTGATCTGCATCCTTTCAGAGAGCTCTGCTTTTATCCAGAAGCTCAGGTCCTGCAAAACTTATTAAAGAACCAAGCGAATTAAATGGAAGCAAAGCACTGTTGACTCCAGCAAATGGACATTTTGTAATGCAGCCCAGGCAGCCCTTTGCTGAGTGCTATTTAGTCACATGTTCACTTTCAAAGAATGTTGCCAGTAGGAACTGGAAAGATACACACCAGCCGGGTCTTTGTCAGTTTGATGTCAGATGGACTCTGACATGGCAAATTCTCTTCCAGAGCTACCATAGGCTGTATGAAAGCAGCGCCCAAGTAAGGACTGATGGGACTCTCCTTGGTGTCTCAGCTGCCAACGTTTGAAAATTCCAAAGACATAGCAAGACTTAGAGCCCAATCCTGTGGCTCGAGTGCCAGAGGTAAGAGTGTACCGCCAGCACATTTGTACATAAAGCACATTTGTAGCACCCCATGAGGAGGAATTGTCAGCGCTGGGCCTTAACACCAGGACAATATCGTGGAACTGCCGATGGCACGTAGCATCGCCAGGTGGCAGTGTGGCTTTTTGAGGAGGGGGTTTCCAGGGTGGGGGAGGGCAGAATGGGGGAGGGACCAGCCTAAGAGGGGGTTGGGACCAGCCGACGCCTCCTCCACCAGATTCTAGACCCTGCTTTGGGCTGCAAAGTCCAACACGAGGCTGCTTGAGTCTGCATCTGCAAAATAGCTGGTGCAGGCTTGAGTAGCCCCATTGCAGGCCCTAGAGCTTTCATTGGGTGAAGGGGGAAAAAGACCTCCGGTGCCCTGCTGGGTACAGCAGTAGCCATTTTGGTGCTGTTGTAGCCGGCGGTGCCAGGGAAGATAGAATTGGGCTGACAGAGTCAGTTCCCAACCTTTGATTTTTCGCTTCTTAGTCCCGCTGCCTGATGCTGGAATTTGTCCTGATATTTGAATTTTGGAATCAAAATAGACATAAACACGTAGCAGAAGCATTTTAACTTACCAAAGGGATTAAGGAAGATTCTAGGTTTGGAGGAAAAATCCATTACGAGTTACAAGCCATGATGTGCATGTGCAACCTCCTGATTTTAGAAATGGGCTATGTCAGAATGGCAGATGCAAGGGAGGGCACCAGGATGCAGGTCTCTTGCTATCTGGTGTGCTCCCTGGGGCATTTGGTGGGCCGCTGTGAGATCCAGGAAGCTGGACTAGATAAGCCTGTGGCCTGAGCCAGTGGGGCTGTTCTCATGTTCTTAACTACAATTCCCAGGAAGCCTTGCAGGTCTCTTGTTATCTGGTGTGCTCCCTGGGGCATTTGGTGGCCGCTGTGAGATACAGGAAGCTGGACTAGATGGGCCTATGGCCTGATCCAGTGGGGCTGTTCTTATGTGCTTATGTTCAATTGTCCTGCAAATCGCCAGTGGAGCATTTTCAACGGAGTCTTGTTTTCCTGTTCACCTGCATGATGATCAAGACATTGCACAACTGTCCTTGCTGCATGTGGCCCCAGCTCCAGCTGCATTTCACTGGTGGGCAAGGAAGCTGCACATTTTATAGCATGTTAAAGCATTTCTACAACCTCCCTGGATATAAGAACAATGTGACAGTCAGGTGTGCAATGCCAGCAACTTCCCAATAGCTTTGGAGAGCTGCTGCTGAGACACACCGCATGGAACAGCAGCAATAATGACGGGCTGCTCAAGGCAACTTGTTAATCCCACTTTATGAGCACACGCTGCATTCCTGGGCAAAAGTTGAAAGCGTGTTTCTGGGTGGCGCTTCCCCCCATTCTGTCCAATGATAATTAGGGAGGGCTCCCAACATCCAATAACTAATTTATGGGTATTAATAACTCGCATTTATGCAGTAGCTTTCATCCAAAGGAATAGCAAAGAATGGCATGTATCTGAGACGTCTTTGAATGGCATCACTGCATACCTGGGCCTGGAAATTAACCCATTTCTGCGCTGTACACATTTGATGCCTGTTGCGTATATGAAACGTTGGGCACAAATGACTTAATGCAAAACAGCAGCACTCCCATGAAAATTGCCACTTCAGCTCTCTCTCTCTCTCTCTCTCTCTCTCTCTCTCTCTCTCTCTCTCTCTCTCTCTCTCTCTCTAATGATCAGCAGACACAAGCCACCAGGATGTGGACCAGGCATGCTGAACTGTTGCACAGCTCCCATTCATTCCAGAGAGGCCATACCTGTGGCAGCGGGCGCGCCCATGTCTCGTGCTTTAATTGTTGAATCTATTATGTTTTCGTATGCTCTTGTTTTGTGAGCCACTTTATCCTTTTATACTACAAGTGGGATAAGAATGATTAAGGCAGGAGGTCTGGTCTAGAGAGCAGAGCCTCCATTTGCCTGAAGATAACATCCGCAGGTCGCCAGTTCGAGGCCACCGGCACCTGCGACCTTGAAGCAGCTGACAAGCTGAGCCGAGTTATTCCATCTGCTCTGAGCGTGGGAGGATGGAGGCCAGAATGTTGCAACCAAATCAGAAAGAAACATCTGAATGTTGTGGTTTCTTGAAAGATAGAACCTTCTTTCAAATTGTAAAAATTCCTAATTGGCCTTAATTAGCCTGCCTATGTAAACTGCCTTGAATAAAGTCCGAGGAGAAATCTGAGGACCAAGAAAGGCAGTATAGAAATACCTGTAAAAAAAAATCATCATAAAAGAATATTATGCACATCCTTCATTCTACACCTCTGCTCGTTCCATCCATATAGGAACAGACACTCTCAGGAGTCTCTGAAGAAGGGCAGCAGAAGAGCCTTTTTGGCTGCTGGATCATCAGGCTGAAGTGGGCCATTGCGTCCAGCAGACTTCCTCCCCTGCTCTGGGCCAAGCAGATGCCCCTTGGCAGCCCACAGGCAAGGAGACTTGCTCACCAGGAACTGTGATGGGCTGCCTCTGACGGTCCTTCTCCTCGCAATTTTAAAACCAAGGAACAGGGAAGAATTTTTCTCCTTGTCATTGAGAGAGTGAGACTGATTTTCAAAACACCAACATCATCATCCTGCATTCTGAAAGAGTTTGAGCACCATGTGGATGATGTCAGAAAGAGGATGTGTACCTCTTGGAGGGGCTGCCCCACGACTGGCCACATATTCTCCCAAGATGCAGCTCGCTTTGTGGCCAGATTTTGATCTCCAAGATTTGGAGTCTGGAAACAGGAGGATGGTAGGCGCAAGTGAAGGCAGCCATCGTGTCTGCTCCAAAGGGAGGAACTCCTTTCCAGTCACATTCTTTTGACAACGATGTCTGTGACTCCAAAAAGACCATCCCTCCTTGGCGCTCCACTACTGCTTTGCAGGAGTACCATTTCATTCTCAGAAGTTGAAAAGAAGGCTGCTCTTTGTCACGTCCACATCCACACCAGTCTGTGCAGTTATTCCAGTCATGATCCATTTACATAATCATTAGCAAATGATTTATATATAGAACAGAAACAAGCCCCAAAGCCATTGGCTGTGTTGATTCGTCATCATGGAAAGTTCAACTGAAGTTGTCAGGAATTGAATGCAGGAGCTACTCTGTGGGGAAGGGCCTCCCTTGCAGGAACCAGCAAGGGTGAATCGGTCCTCTTCCTGAGCCAAGCTGTGCATTCAGAAGGACGACAAGGCAGGTTTCTCATTTCTGAATGTAGCAGACAAATGTGCAGGACTGAATGTTCCCAAATGAGCATGTCAGAGAGAAGGGCTTCTAGTGTAGCCCTTTCTTCCCAAAGTTCTACTTATATGGATAACATGCAAAGCTAAACAAGGCGGGAAGAGGGTCTCCTGGGGAGCATCCCATAACCTGGGAACAGGGTGGAGAGCTGCAATGAAACATACGACTGAGACCACCAACTCAGAGCAGTGCTGAAGTTTTTCCAGCAGTGCTGAAGTTTTGCATATGGGGTGGTGAGGACTGGTCCACATACACAGTATGTGGGATTCTTCCGACATGCAGCCAGAAGAGAGAGGATGAGGGGGACAGTTATCAGTAGATTGCCAGCAAAGGCTTGTGAAAAACAAGTCTTCCTGGACATAGGACTTGTCAGCAGTTTCTGGAGGGCTGGGGGACTTCTGTGCCTCCAGCAGTTGTCCAAAGAAGGCAGACACTTTTCCTAACTACCCCTCCTGCTTTGCCCCCTTCCAGTCCTTGTTCTCATCAGCAGCATGCAAAAATGAAGTTCAGTCCACTCTGCCTCTGACACACGCCTGCTGAGGACTCTGCTGGCGAGACTGAGAGATGCGGAAAGATCCCATTTCAATTTTTCTTGCCTTCATCCGTCTCTCTACTCGTCTCATCAAGCAGATTTTTTTGTGTGCATTGCTAGCACCACTCCCACTGCAAAACATGGGGAAACATCAGGCCCCACCTGTCAGACCCTCTGCATGTCTTGCCAAAGGTGGCTGTGATCCTATTTGGGGAGGACTGAGGAGATACTTCAGCAACGGCTCCTTGCCGTGGTAGACGAAGTTGGCAAACACTGAGGCCAGTCGGTGCATCATGGGTGGAATGCGGGTTTGTGAGTCAAGGTCACAGACAAGCAATTCCCGTCACAAGATGGTTCAGTGTGCAAGCTTTGCCAAGTCCCCAAAGAGAAGCCAGACACTTTCCAGTGTCAATAGCCTTGTAAAGCAGGCAGGGTCAGGCCAGAATATGCAATCGACACGTGACTTCGGGAACTGAGTTTCGGATCATTTTTTCCCATCTCTTTGCTCTCCCACTGTGGAGATCGTGGTACAGATGTTGTTCACTCTGGAACGGACATTTCCCAGGATTCTGGTGCCTGGAATCAGGGAGGAGTGGAGTCCTCCAGCAACACTTCCATCTCCAAAGTGCAAGAAGGCTGGGACAGAGGAGCCCAGCAAACGAATTCTGCGTATGGGTCACGTGATGCTTGGGGTCTGGGCTGGGCATGGGATCCGTTTGGGGTTGCACTGGTGAGTTTGCATTGTGAGCCCCAATTTCCAAACTTTGGTGCAATTCCTGTGAAACCCCTGTGAGTTGTGGGAATCGCACCAAGGAAAGCCCGTTCCTCGAAGGAGGACTTCCCCACTGCTTGTTGGCAGCCAGCTTCCCAAAGAACTCAAGTTTCTGTTGAATCCTACTGGCTCACTTTGTTCACAGTCATTCTTCTGATTAATAAGAAACCTTTCATAGGAGAGAAATTCTCATGGGAAAAACACCCAAAGGTCAATGCTGTTCCTCTCATGAATGTTATTGAAAGTGGATGCAGGTATCTCTGGATACGAACTCCACAGAAAGCACAGGGAGGGGCCAGCCGCAGGTGGCACAGCTCTGTGTGTCAAAAAGGGCACCAAGTCCATGAATAGGAACACCTAAGAGGAACAGGTGTCTCCATGGCATTGGAACTGGGCAGCGTGCCCTGGAATGTAGCCTGATGCCGTCTCGGGTCTTCCACCTCTGCACTACCAAAAAACCACCACCACCACCCCCCAAAAATTCTTACTGCACTCCTTGCCTGCTTCTGGATTTCAAGGTAATGCACAGGGGGTTGCAGTAAGGAGAAGAATGATCTGTTTCTCCTGCAAGCAAGTGGAAATGTGGCCTGCATCTGGTGGCTGGACTGGCTTCGCACCAGAGGCAATGCCAGGCCCAGACAGGGATTTTGTCCTGTTCTCGGATATCGTCGTGGCCTTGATATGGAGGAAGCAGGCTGGGAGGAGAGGTTGTCACAGTGAGTGCCTCCAGTTGCGCTCTCAGGTTCCCTGGGGAAATGTTGCTCAGGATGCCACAAAGAGACCACATCTCTAGATACCTGCACATAACTGTGCCTGCAGAGGGACTGAGCAGGGACAACCCTGGTCTCAGTCCTAAGAAGTGCAGCACTTGCCTCCCTGCTCCGAAACAGGCTGCCAAGACAGTCAACATACTGACAAATGAAAAGCAGCCAAGAAATCCAACGTGGGGACATTCTGTTTCCCAGAGAAATGTGTCCCAAAGCAGGCAGGGGAATCCCTGGACTGCCAGGTGCCGGAGAACAGCAGCAAAGGAGGCCTGTGGGGGCCCTGCCCAGCTTGGGACTTCTCGGTGGCATCTGGCTGGCTGCTGCTTGAATGAGGCTCCCCGCTTGGTCTGCTCTACAAGGACTGTTCTGCCATTCAGTGGAAGAGAAGCAGCTTGGCAGGCAGGCAGGCAGGCAGGCAGGCCCAGTTCTTGAAGTGGGGCACGTGGTAGGAAAGGTCTTTCTCCACCTGCAACCCTGGGGAACTGCTGGTCCCTGAGGAAATCAGGCCACCCTAGAAGGAGCTCTGAGGCTCAGCACCTCCCCTGCAACCCCCACAGTGGACCAGCTTTTCTTCTCCAGCCTGATTTGCCTGCTATTTGCATTTTGCCTTTGTGCCTGGCTTCTTTGTCTTCTTTCCTCTCCCTGACCCTTGGAGAATCTCTTGTGCAAACTGCAGAATGCTGGATTTAGCACCCTGAAATTAGCAAACCAGATTCCTGGTTGCTCCTAGTGTAATTAGCACCTGCAGAGATGCCCTGGAGCAGGGCGTAGTCACCTTCTCCATATACTCAGAGATGTATTGTTGCTTCACATTGTGCTGACAGTTGTCTCCTTGGCAACCAGCAAAGAGCCAGTGTGGTCCGGGGACAAAATGACTGTCCAGGCTGGAGCTTGGCCTGCATGACCAGTAGGGGTGCCACTGCAAGGTACCCTTTTATCAGGCCTGCACAAAATGGGACACTCTTCTCCCTCTCTGCTCCTGATCTCTGACCAGGCTCCTAAGGCAGGAACGTCCTACCTGGGCCACAGGAGGTGTGGGTGGCACTAAGGAGAGGACACCCTGGTGTTTCAGGTGGTGGATCCTGCTTTCCCCTCCAAATTGCACCTCTCTTTCTGGCCAGTGTGTGATTCTGCCTTCTGAGTGAGGGTTGTGGGAGACGTGGACAGAGGCTCTTCACCAGGGATCCAAGACTCAGCCGTTCCATTGCTTGGTGATCTGGAGTCTGCAGTCTAACACCAAGTCAGTGCTGTGCTGCCTCCTCCCCGCCCCTCCACCACAACTGTGTTAGGGGGGCATTTTTCTTTCATGTCCCAACAAGTGTGATAAAAAAATACAACTTCACAGAGGCCCATCTCAGCTTTCCCACCACAAAGGAATTCTGTCAGTTCCCCAAGAGGACCACACCTCACCCTGAACTTACTCAGCCCAAGTGCCTCCGGAGAACTGAGCAAACTTCAAGTATCCACTGATGGGGATTTTTTCTATAGAACATTTCTGTGACCCCTCCCCATAGGTTCCTCCAGCCCTGGAGGGAATGGAATTCCTTGTTCCTGCCTTCCCACAAGGGTTCAGGAAGTCACAGAAAGGTGGCAGCTTGAGGACATGTGCTGGCCCCCATATCTCAGACTCTTAACCACTGAAAGATTTCCACTTGATATAATCATCAGGATGCAATCCTAAACTCACACGCAGGTGTAAGACCTATGGGACTTACTTCTGAGTAGACATGTGTGGTCTTGTGCTCTTGATTAGCTAATCAATGAGGAAAGAAATGTGCAATGGCTGGTCATGAAATGAATGAGGCAAAAGTACCACACATGAAGGAAGACTGTCTTCCGTCAAGATTTCATTCCCACTTACAGAAATCCACACAAGAAATGAGTGTGGCCTTAACTCACAGGCCCAAGTCACAAGCAGCTTTACTCATCTTATGCTCCACTTGGTCATGCTAAATGATTAATTAAAATGACTCCAGTCTGCAGCTCTGCACAGCATTGGCCAGAGGTCAGACCATAAAAAATGTAATAATAGAAGCAGGCCTGGCAAAAGCAGGCAGGGCCAGGCAAATTCCTGCTTATGCTGCTATAGCTGAAGATGGAGCAGGGCTTGAAATGAGGGTTCATATCACCCCCCCCTCCCCACTCCATTTTGGCTCAGGCCTGGAAACCTCTGGAGTCCAGGCTGACTCCCAGTTCACCTGTTTCAGTTCCACTCAAAGCCCTGCCTGCCCTTTTCCAAGCTTTTCTAGACTTAGCAGTCTAGTGATGGTCCCCACCAATCTCACACCCTGCTAAATTTGAGACAGTGGGTGTGTGTGGCTCCAGGAAGTCTGATCCACACTGAACCAAATTTGGCCCTAGATTATGTTGCCAGATGCCTGGAAGACAGTTTGCAACATGATCAAGTTCCCCTGAATTAATTCCGATGCCCCAATGACATGACACAAGGTCTCTGCAGAGCCCTGGTTTTCCTTCCTTCCGGGGACTGAAGATGATCACTAACACACACACCCCCTGTTTAAATCCTTGTTGCAAAACTACCAGCAAGTATCAGTGATGATGCATCACATCTCCATCCTCTGAAGAACCTCAAGCAGCATGAGAAATCCAGGCTTTTATGGCAGGGTGTGCCCTGCTGTGGGATGCTGGATGGATCTCTTACAAATTGAAACTTTGTTTTCCTCAGTAAAAGGTGCTAATTAAATGTGGGAGGTGAGGAAATGCACTTTTATAGAGTGGCACCACTCAGCCAGCAGATCTTGCCCCAAATTCCAGAAAGGAGTGAACTTGTGTGAAAGGAGTGAACGTCTGTGTTTTAAACTGAGGGCTCTCAGACTGCAGATTTGGAGAGATTCTGATTCTGTGCATGTTTTTTGTCAAACTATCGTGTTTATTGTGACTTTAAGTCAAGAGCCAAAGCAAAGGTTTGGATTTAAAAATAGATGTTGTGGTGCTTTTTGCTTGTTTTTTTAAATATCGGATACTTTAAAAATTCATTCACATTTATGTCTTCTCGTTGCAAAATTCTTGCTCCTTCAGGGAAATTGCTGGGGTCACCAGCTTCAGCAAATAAAGTGTTATCTAGTCTAAACAAGATCCGTGAAATAAGGAGAAAAAAGGTGCTCTGTTTCGTATTGCCAAAGGAAAGAAATTTCCATTGCCCTGATCTGTCTTTGGGGGTTGTTTTGTTTTTAAATACACCTCCCTGAAATAGGTTCTTCTGACATTTGTTTTCCCTGATCAGACTTTCTTTGCTCAAAGTGCAACCTACTGACATTTTCTCAAGGCTCTGATTTCAAGCGAGACACCAGGGCTGATTAAAACAGCGTAAAATGGACGGGAACTACAGCTGGCCTTGCCACAGTGTGAGGTACCATGGACAGCGGTGGAGGGGGTGACCTTCCCCTCATGTGCGCGTCTCATCCCTTAACTGAGCACTGATCACTTAGGGGTGGCTGGAATTGAAGGAGGAAGCAGAAATTGATAATATAGCGTGGATTGTCCCTCCTCAGACTGTGTTGGTCACATGTTTTGATGATCTTTTTTTAAACTTGTACTTGGAAAGTTAGTTTCCTTTCCTGGTGTGGAGGCTCTGGGATGAAAGGAGTGGGCAGTGCAGGACTGGTGTCCCACCTCCCAGGCACACATGCTCACCCATTTGGGTCACACCCACTGGCAGAGAGAGAGAGAGAGAGAGAGAGAGAGAGAGAGAGTGTGTTCTCTAGGTTTGCCCTGCACTCTCTCCTTGGATATGGCAGTGTCATGGGGTGTGTAGGGCAGGCAAAGCCCCCTTCCCTCACTTTGCCCTGGGATATTGCTTCCATCACAGCCACCCACAATCAGGGTGTCCATGCACTGCTGTCTCCAGGTCTCAGTCTCTTGGCTAGAGATCACAGGACAGTGTGAGCAAAAAACAGAACTCCGAAGCTGGCCCTTAGATAGGTGGCAAAACAGAAAAAAGCAGACATGCTTTTTCTAAGTGCACAGAACACTCCATATCACCCTTTCACTGGGATCCTGGAGTTCTTACTCCATCTCATCAAACAACACTCAGGGCCCCTGAGAGTTCCCCCCTGCAGTTGGGCAGTATTATTCACCCCATACCACAGAGAGGAGGCTGAGAGAGAGAGAGAGAGAGGTTTGCTTAAGGCCACCCAGCATGTTTATGGAGAATCTGGGAATTTGCTTGCCTGGGGCTTCCAGTTCAAAATACATGCACAGCTAGCCACTGTCTTACATCACCCCTGTGGCCCCAACAGGCTGCCTTCACAGAGCTGCTGCAATCTTGTGGGCAGCACTCTGAACCGGGACCTTGGAGATCTTGCCCTCCCACAGTGATCTCTGTGATGGTGGCCAAGAATGACTTGCCACCTTCTTGGAAGGCAGAGTGATATGCAAAGGCAAGATGACGAACCCTGCTGGGTCAGATCAAAGGTCTCCAACAGGGGCCAGCTATATACTCCAGGATGCTTACGCATGAGGAGCACTGGCCAACTGGCATGGTTTGCCCCAGGATCCATGCACAGCTAGACATATGCAAGGATGGGCGAGTTGGGGTCCCATGTTTGTGCTGGATCTGCACATGGAAGAGTTGCAACCTTTCGTCAGGGTGTTGGAAGTGAAAGTGTGGGTGGCTTTGGCAGTCTGCTGTCCAACTCAAGGCATGTTCAGACAGGATGAGGCTCCAGAGGGTTGCCTGCCAAGGCAGGGTAAAGAGGAGGTCACACCAGCAATCAGTGCAAGGGCAGAGGTGAGTCACTCACGGGACAGACCAGGACCAGATGCTACAATCGAGAGTGGAATTCAGAGTCAGGGCAGTGGCTCTGTGTAAGTGAGATGGCCACAGAAGGAGGCTGTGGGCAGGAGCAAGAAGACTCGCCTTCCAGCCAGACCCCAGGAAAGAGGAGTCCTGGAGGGGCAATAGCAGACCAATCCAGGAATGCAGATCTTTGGATGGACAAGTGGGGAGGGAAGTCCCACAGGAATGCAGCCTCAGGCTTCCTACTGTGACTCCTGCTATCTCTCCCCTCTTCAAGGTGCCTCTGCAAACTCAGAATGGTCCCACCTGAGTTTTTGCAGTCTCCTTCTTTGTTCCAAGCTCCCAAACCTGCACTTCTGTGTTTCCTCCCACCTCTCCTTGTACAGACTTTCTCCAGACAGCGCTGGCCGTGTGTGTGGAAGCAAAACAGGGGAGCGAGTCTGTCCTTGGAACGAAGAGCCTTGTGAAGCAGCAGCAGCTGCCAACTCAGGTCTGCAGGACTTTGAACTGACCAGTGGGGCGCATAGAGTTGCAGTGGGGTCTTGCAAGCCATCCTGAGCTGGTGCAGGCATCTCAAACAGGTGTCCATCCAGCCTCTGCTTGAAACCACCCAGGCACCTTCTTTCTCAACTAAAGAGCCCCAAATGCTGCAACCTTTCCTCATAACAGAGGTGCCCCAGCCCAGTAATAATTTTGGTCACTTTCTTCTGCACCATTTTCCACTCTATTTCCTTATTTCCACCTTATTTCCACTATAAGCCCATAATAATAATAATAATAATAATAATAATAATAATAATAATAATAATAATAATAATACATGTATTTATATACCGCCTTTCTTGGTCATCAGATTTCTCCTCAGACTTTATTCAAGGCGGTTTACATGGGCAGGCTGTTCTAAATCCCCGTAGGGATTTTTGCAATTGAAGAAAGGTTCTATCTTTCAAGAACCACAACATTTCAGATGGATCTTTCTGATCTGGTATCACATTCTGTCCTCCGATTTCCTCCCACGCAAGCTGACAAGCAGCTCCTCCATCTCTCACATGGAGAGCAGCCAAGACGCTTCTTCGCTCACACCAAAGAGCAGGTGGAATAACTCGGCTCAGCTTGTCAGCTGCTTCAAGGTCTCACCATTCACGGTGCCGGTGGCCTCGAACTGGCGACCTGCGGATGTTATCTTCAGGCAAACGGAGGCTCTACCCTCTAGACCAGACCTCCTGCCCATTAGATTTAGTCCTGCCCTCAAGGACAGCAAAGAACAAGTCTTGGCTGTCTTCCATATGACAACCCTCCAGTAGTTGCAGAGTGTTCTAAGGGATCCCCTCTAGGCTATACAGACTTAGTTCCTCCAGGCTTTCCTAGTTTTCCAGCCCTCTAACCATCTTTGTTGCCCTCCAATGAACCCATTATAGCTTGCCTACAACCTTCTTAAAGGCTGGTCCCCAGATTTGGACACAGTACCCTGGGTGAGGTCTGCCTTGTGCAGAATAAAGTAGAAGCCAGGGGACCCAACCAGGAAGAATGTAAGGCAACATGTTATGCCTGAGGGTGGATCGCCAGTCCAGCCAGTGTATGATCAGGTCATGACTGGAGACCAACAGTCTCCGACCTGCATAAATGTCTAGAGGAGTGTGGTGGACCTCCTACAAACAGCAGATCAATGTAATTTAGGAAGCAGCTTGCCCCACTGCATTATTCAGAAGGGTGTCATGCTCCCTGATTACAAAAGTCTGTTTACAAGGAACCATTGCACAATGTGATTCACTAGCACACCTCCATCATGAACTCCAGTACCCACTGCCACCACTACAGTCCTGCCAAATCTTGCCAGCTGCTTAAGATGCATTTCCCAGATGCTGCAGCAAGCAGGAAACCCACCCACAGGTGTTGAGAAGCCAGTAAACGCCACAGCCGAGTGGGTGGGTGTAGTTCAGGAAGGGTGGCCGGTTCAAGCATTTCAAGGGAAGCTGGCAGGGCTTGTGTGCACAGGCATCGATTTTCATATGAACGCACTCATGTTCTCCAAACACATTCCCTTCCCACACCCAGAAGTCCTGGTCTGCTTATCTCAGATATGCAGAAGCCATCTCAGGAGTAACACACAGGTTGACAAGCCCTGTGAGGTAGGGGCGGGGAATTTCTCCTCGTGGCCCTGGAGTAAACATACCCTCGGCCAGGGAGCTGCTGGAGACGAAGAACAGAGACCCACCAGGGAGAAGTGCCTGCAGGGTTGTGGTGGATTTCAATACTTGCGATTCGACTTTGGTAACTGACTTCACAATAGTGCTTGGTAATTTCAGTCAATCTGAAAGCTCACCGTATCCCCTGAGCCAGACGACAACTCTTTAAAGAGATGCAGCATTCCAGTTTTCTGATCAGTGTGGTCCATTTCCACACTCCCAGGTTAAAGCTCTACTTGAACAATCCACGTTCAAAGAAGTGTATTGCACTCAACTTTGGAAGGAGATGGCTTCGGTGCTAAACATCCAAATTAAATGGTGCCGTCAGGAGTGATTTTGCCCCCACTTTCCGCTCACAGCTCTGCTGTGAAGGAAGAAAAATCCCCAGGATTTTCCGTTTCCAGCACTAACCAGTCCCACCTGCTCTTTAGGCAAGGTGGTAGGTACCCACCCTTTGCTCATTCCCTCCATCCGTCCTTCGAGGTTTTTGGCCTCTCTCTCCCTCCCAACCCAATAGGTTATTTTATTTGTTTAGATGGCTTTTCCAGAGTCGTCTTTGGAAACAGAAGACGTGTCTTGTTTCCATCCCCCGCCGGCCAGCCGCCCCTTTGTTAATCTTCCTATCTGGATGAATTATTTCTCTTGATGGTCCATTTATCAGACTCGTGTTTGTTCTTTCTCTGATGCATTTCCAAAAAAGAAAAGAAAATAAGATCCAGACAAGTTAACAAAAAAAGAAATCCACTATTCATAATTCCTCGTTATTGCTAAGATGTTCATTCAATCCGAGGTGAACCATGTCGGCCGCCCTCCTCCTCTGAGTTCTCTGGTCACCTTTATAGGACTTTTGCCCCAGTTCCAAACTTCCCCCTTTATTTTGCAGAAGCCACTCAGACCGTGCCTCATGCAGACAGCAGAAAATCAACCCCAGGCCCATCTGAGGGAGGAGTGTGCAAGGGAAAAAAAGTGGTTTTGTGTCTCGTTTTTGTTCCTAAATACCTGTTCTCTGCTCATTTTTGTGCCTAAATACCTTGTTTATGGCTTTGACTGGTCATATAAATTGCATCAATGGTCAGATAGGGCCCTGCTTAGGGTGCCTCCACCATCTGAAGTCAGGGGAATGACAGCAGGATGTAGGGCCTTTTCTGCTATGGCACCATATCTGTGGAACTTCCAAAAGATCTGAGAACAGCCCCTCTGGCAGGATTTAAAAACAAACTTGTTTGGCTTAGCTTTTGATGATGTCCCTTAGCTTAGTGATGTCCCCTGTCACTCCTCTCAACTACAGTTTATATTGTTACTCCGAGCTACTTTTATGGTTCTATTTTTGATGTTTTTATTTGCTCCTTATGTAGTTGATAATTGTTTTAATCTTGTATTGATTTTGATATGTTTTAATTTTGTACTATTACCTTATACTCCAGCATATATTGCTTTTTGCTTTTGGAAAAGCAGTTTATAAATCTTTTTAGATAAATAAATGTGTGTCGTCAAGAAATGTGCCTGTTTCCATCAGCTAATTTATCCATTTGTTCCCAATGAATTCAATGGGGAAACCAGTGCCACTTTTTTGATCTACAGCTTTGCTGTTTTCCAGCAAAACTGCACAAATGGTGCAGGCATTTGAGGACCCCTCCAAGGCACTGAGGTGGCCAAATTTCAGACAGGTAGGCTAGAAGTACTGCTGCAGCAAAAGAGCATCAGAAGAGCCTTGCTGGGTCAGGCCAAAGGCCCATCTAGTCCAGCATCCTGTATCTCACAGTGCCACACCAGATGCCTCAGTGAGCACACAAGACAACAAGACACCTGCATCCTGGTGCCACTCCTTGCACCTGACCTTCTAAGGCAGCCTTCTTCTAAACCCAGGAGGTTGCCCATACCCATCATGGCTTGTAACCTGGGATGGGTTTTTCCTCCAACAATCTGTCCCATTCCCTTTGAAAGGCATCTAGGCCAGATGTCATCACCATACCCTGTGGCAAGGAGTTCCACAGACTAATTACATGCTGGGTAAAGAAATATTTTCTTTTGTCTGTCCTAACTCTCCCAACAATTTTATTGGATATCCACTGGTTCTGGTGTTGTGTTAGAGAGAAAAGAACATCCCTCTATCCACTCCATCCATCCCCTGCATAATTTTGTATGTCCCAGTCAGGTTCCTCCTCAGACATCTTTTGTCTATACTGAAGAACCCCAAACACTGCAGCCTTTCCTCCAAGGGGAGGTGCCCCAGCCCAGCCATCATTTTGGTTGCCACCAAAAATGAATACCACCAGGGAGGCACCAGGATGAGGTCTCTTGGAGTAGATGGGCCTATGGCCTGATCCAGTGGGGCTGTTCTAATGTTCTTAACTACAATTCCCAGGAGGCCTTGCAGGTCTCTTGTTATCTGGTGTGCTCCCTGGGGCATTTGGTGGGCCGCTGTGAGATACAGGAAGCTGGACTAGATGGGCCCTTGGCCTGATCCAGTGGGGCTGTTCTTATGTTCTTAACTACAATTCCCAGGAGGCCTTGCAGGTCTCTTGTTATCTGGTGTGCTCCCTGGGCATTTGGTGGGCCGCTGTGAGATACAGGAAGCTAGACTAGATGGGCCCTTGGCCTGATCCAGTGGGGCTGTTCTTATGTTCTTAACTACAATTCCCAGGAGGCCTTGCAGGTCTCTTGTTATCTGGTGTGCTCCCTGGGCATTTGGTGGGCCGCTGTGAGATACAGGAAGCTAGACTAGATGGGCCCTTGGCCTGATCCAGTGGGGCTGTTCTTATGTTCTTAACTACAATTCCCAGGAGGCCTTGCAGGTCTCTTGTTATCTGGTGTGCTCCCTGGGGCATTTGGTGGGCCGCTGTGAGATACAGGAAGCTGGACTAGATGGGCCTATGGCCTGATCCAGTGGGGCTGTTCTTATGTTCTTAACTACAATTCCCAGGAGGCCTTGCAGGTCTCTTGTTATCTGGTGTGCTCCCTGGGGCATTTGGTGGGCCGCTGTGAGATACAGGAAGCTGGACTAGATGGGCCTATGGCCTGATCCAGTGGGGCTGTTCTTATGTTCTTAACTACAATTCCCAGGAGGCCTTGCAGGTCTCTTGTTATCTGGTGTGCTCCCTGGGGCATTTGGTGGGCCGCTGTGAGATCCAGGAAGCTGGACTAGATGGGCCTATGGCCTGATCCAGTGGGGCTGTTCTTATGTTCTTAACTACAATTCCCAGGAGGCCTTGCAGGTCTCTTGTTATCTGGTGTGCTCCCTGGGGCATTTGGTGGGCCACTGTGAGATACAGGAAGCTGGACTAGATGGGCCTGTGTCCTGATCCAGTGCGGCTGTTCTTATGTTCTTATCCCTGTCCCCAGGTCATTTATGGTTGCGAAGCACAGGTCCCAGGACAGATTCTTGAGGCAACTCCAATTGATGCAACGCCAATTATTTTTCAAATGTCTGTCTCCAGCCTTGGACTGAGCAATGGGAAGACCTCCTAAATGGTAAGAAAAACTCCACTCTAAAGAAGTTTGGACACCAACACAACTCCACAGGCAGAGAGGCCAAAACAGGGAGAGATGGGGGCATAACATGAGAGGGATGAAGTGGACCCGATGCACACCATATCCTAACCCCTCCTAGAAAATGTTGTTGACACAAGTTCAAAAAAACATTTGACCAGATCACACTTGCTGCCTCTTTGTTGGGAGATAAGGACCCCTCATCCCCTCCCCAGTTGTTCCTTCCCCACTCTGGTAGTGCTTATCTGGGCCCTGGTGTTGGGGCTGAAGGGACATAGTGATTGGCTTCTTGGGCATTACACCCTTGACACATGGATCCCACATGGATGACATGCGAACTTTTTGGCTATGATACATGTATATTATGGTGAGATTGAATGTTCTGTTGTCAGGACTCAGCTCAATGGATAACAGGTTGAACTGGTGTTTCCACAGGAGCTGGGGGTGACACTGGGAAGAAAAGCCCCAGTGTTGCTTTGCCCAGACAGGTGTGGCATTTGGCCCTTATTACCCTGGCATTGGTGCACCTGTGGCATTGCTAGGATGGGATTAGGTTAGAACAGGTATTGTGCTGGCATCTGCGAGACATCCATTTAGTAGTAGTAGTAGTAGTAGTAGTAGTAGTAATAATAATAATAATAATACAGGTATTTATATACCGCCTTTCTTGGTTGTCAGATTTCTCCTCAGACTTTATCCAAGGCGGTTTACATAGGCAGGCTATTTAGATCCCCGTAGGGATTTTTACAATTGAAAGAAGGCTCTATCTTTCAAGAACCACAATAGTCCAGATGTTTCTCTCTGATCTGGTTTCACATTCTGGCCTCCATCCTCCCATGCTCAGAGCAGATGGAATAGCTCGGCTCAGCTTGTCAGCTGCTTCAAGGTTCCACGGTGCGGGTGGCCTCGAACTGGCAACCTGCGGATGTTATCTTCAGGCAAATGGAGGCTCTACCCTCTAGACCAGACCTCCTGCCCAGTAACCAAATAGGATCTGGTCATTATATTAAAGGTAGCATGTAGGACAAAGAGTCAGTGTAGCTATCAACATATGAAGATATGAACCTGTCCTGTCATCAAAGCAATGGTCAATTGAGCTATTTCAATAGTCCATTTCTACTGTGACCAACAGGAGCTCTCCAGGGTCTCAGATTCAGAGGACTTTCCCATCAATTGCTACCTGCTCCTCCTTGGAAATGCGAGGCATCCTTGAACTGTAGCCCTTCCCCATACTGTGAAGCTGCCTTTTACTTAACCAGGTCAGTGGTCCAGTTTGAGTGAGAACCAACTCTTTGTTTGTTTGTTCTTCGGATGGCAAACACAGTCACCTTTTCCAGAAAACTCTGGAAGGCACATTGCGCAAGAGCAGATCCTTTGCGATGTGGCAGCTCCAGAAGACGATGAAGCTCCACTGGAGGAATATAAACAAGTCGGAGGACGCAAACAGCTCACCATGTGTGAGTGGTGGGGAACTCACAAGGAGTGGGCTGGAAGCCGCACTCCAGAGGAAGCAGGAGTGGGATTGAAGTGGGGCCAAAGGCAGGGCCCCTGGACCAGGAAGGCACTCTTGGCATGCAAATAAGAGAAGGCAGGTGCCAGGAAGCTGGAGGTGGATCCTGCAGGAAAGGGAAACAGAAGCAAAAATGCCTCTGAGTCAGCAGTAACAGTTACAAGACTGGGAAACCTCTTGCTGACGAGTAGAACCACTCAGCAACCTTAGTGGCTCAAAAGTCAATTTGCCACCAGCAGAAGAGCTGCATCTTGATCAAGAAAGAGAGGCAGGGAACAATCCCTCCATCCACCTTCATCGCAGGTGCTGGACAGACACCCTAGAAGCATTTCTGGTCAAATCAGTTAGTCCACTTAGTGAGGGATTCTTCAGTTAGTTCAAGTCAGAGGTTGCTGGACTGCTGCCTGACATACGTTCAAATCACCTGCAGCTCACAAGAGTGCTAATGCGAAGTCCACATGCACCTGTTGCTTGGATGAAGAGGCACATCCTGGTTTCTAAACTTCCAGCTCCAATATCCTCCCCACTGTACCATGGACTGAGAAGATCCCTGAAGGCTGTAACCTGGAAAACAGGAGACTTTCAGAGGAAAGAAGTATGGAAGCATTTTTAAATGCATCCTAATCAGTCCGTTAGGAGAGTGGGACTGGGTGTAGAGCCAGGAAAGGATCATATCCTGGGACTCAGTCCAAAGGCCCAATCCTGTCCCCCACCAATCCATGCTATGGGGGAGGGCAACCAGATGGCCTGGGAGATGGAAGTAAAGATTTTACCGCCCATAGACCACCTGGCCTCCAATGGGTCTCCTTGGATCGGTGTCAGCTGGTGTAAGTCCAGGGAGACTCAGGGAGTAGCTCAGGGCTGGGGAGGGGGGATGCAATCTCAGCATGCACGGCAGCCACTGATAGCCTCTCATTCCTGCCCCCAAACTACACCTACCTCCAACCTACCTTCTCCAGTGGAGGATAAGGGAGGTTCTGCAGGCTGGTGGCACCTGCGCATGGCCTCCACTTGTGCGTGTTGATGAAACTTTCGCACCATCATTCCAGGTGCCAACATAAGGTCCTGATAGGATTGGGCAGTTAAGAGACAGAGAAGGTTCTTTCCCAGCTGTCCCAGGAGGTGCTGCCAACAAGTGACACTGGAACATTCTCCATGCAAATTAGGGGCTCTACTGCTGATCTGCAGACCCTCCACGAATGTAGAAAAGATTCCTAGTGATCCACAAATGCTGTAGAAGAGCAATTGTTGACCATTGAGGAACTACAGCGGAGAGAGAACAGTCGAAAACCACACAAGGATGGGTGCAGCACAGTGATAACCAATTGCGTAGATAGGCTAAGTGTGTTCTTATGGGCACCCTCCACTGATGGGTTGACTAGTACGCCCATGGAGAGCCCACTCTGTTGGTGCAGTGGCTGCAGTGACAACATGCACAGGGGACTACAAGCTTGAAAAAGTGGCAGCAGTGTGCACAAGCCACCAGAGCACCCAGCCACCAGTGGAGCAAGTAAGTTGGCATGAGGGTGGGCTGTGAGTGGGGAGGGTCGGGATGGGGGTCGGGTGACTGAGAGCTGTGTTATGAGAGGGCTGGGGGTGGATATGGCAGCAAGTGCCACACCTCAAGCTGGCACAGATTCGAGTAGACCAATTCAGGACATTGATCTATTTGCTCACCATATTTTTATCCTGCCTTTCTCCCCCAAAGTGGCTGGTGGAGCCGCCACACCCATGGCATGGTGGAGTTGGTAGGAATTTCCTTTGTTTACCTCTCTATCATGCCATGGTCTCCGACCGGCCTGCAGAATGCAGCAAAGGGCGCATCGGTGCTACTGTGCCCTGCTGGCCAGCCAAGAATATGATTGGGCACCTGAGGTCACGTTTTATTGGTCAAAGTGACTCCACTGTCAGAGGCAAGGATGTCAGGCTTCTAGTTCACTGGCTGTTTCAGTGGCTTTGTCTTCTACTGTGTTTTGTATTGAAACCAGCTCAAGACAAGCAGAAATGCCTCAACATTCTTCTTTTATGCAGCTGGGCTGAAATTCTGCTCACACTGACATGGGAGCAAGCCCCACTGAATGCCATGGGACTTCTTTCTGAGTAAATGCGTCTAGGATTGCAGCGGTGGTTTCATGGGCTAATCCGCTATTGTCTTCTAAACAAATCCGTTTAGGGCGCAATCCTACCCTGTGCTGGAACAGGCAAGGCAAGAGGCTTGTGCTGTATCCAGCGCAGGATAGGGGCCCAAGGTGGTTTAGCCAGAGGCAAGGGGAAACTTTCCCCTTATCTCTGGGTAAGATGCCCTTGCCCCTATGGGTCTTCTTGAACTTGCACCACATCCTGAGGTGGTACAAGGAGAGAGGAGTGGCTTCATGTGCCTCCAAGCTCCTCAGGAACGAGGGTTGGGATCCAGCCCTGTTGCTCTGACATGAGTAAGTAATTCAACAAATGGTAGCAGCCAAATTGAATGTATGAAGAGACTCTACGGTGGGTCAGAATCCTTGCACCTTGTGTGGTCTCCTCCGATCACCAGAAACTCTCCAGTAGTGAAGGTCCCTTTCCCAGGCTGCTGCCTCACCTCCTATTCACTGTGGCATCTCAGGAGTTTTAAAGGCATTTTGAATGCCAGAGAAAATGCTGGTGTATTCACTTCCCATTCTAGTGCTGGGACAAAAGTAGAGCCATTACTTTTGAGGGAGCATCCAGGTCTGTGACAGATGCCGGATGCCAAAGCAGAACGTGGACCTGTGAACCTTCTGGAGCCGAGGTCGATGCGCTCTCCAGTAGCTCATGCTGGCTCACATTGCTCGTTGCTTGGAAGAATGAATAGCCACCTCACATGTTCTGGGCCAGAACTCTGGCACTGAAAATGAGTTCCTGTCTCAAATTAAGCTCAGCTTCCCTGAGGTTTTCCCAGAATAATGCCAAGGTAACTGAGATGAATATCTCTTACGGGAATGGTAACCACACCAGAAAACCAGAGGCTCATTCCTGACATGCCATCCAGCTTCCAAGTGCACTTCGTTTATAGACTTTCACATTGTGTAATTTGATGGTTTCTCCACGATGGCAAATTTCTACTGTGAATTAAACATTTTGAAGCTGTGCAGCAGGAGCTATTAGCTTTGTGAGCCGTGTTTATTTACAGCTGCATCCAGTTGCAACAGACTTCGGGGTTTTCTTGGCAAAACAAGCCATCCCAAGCCATCTACTTTATCCAGCAAACATGGTACATATTTGTTGGATAGGATAGATGGCTCCTGGTAGAGTCATTATTTGGGGCCTTTATGAGTCCAGTGGCTCCCTGCCCTATCACATAACTGAAGCCAAAGCATATTAGCTTAGTTGTTGCATCAGATCTACCCCGCAAAGCATCCAAATCTATTTTTAAATGTCTGCAGTAGTCCCCTACCTTCTGGGTGGAGTGGGGAGGGGTGCTGGGACCACCAAGAGAAGCAGGCCATTTTTAGTTCAGCCTACAGATGAAGAGAGACTGACTGAGTGGTTAGTAGTGATGTTCCCCAGTATATTGCTTAAAGGACGATTGCCCAATCCTAACCCACATTCTCGCTCTGATGCAGCTGCAATACAGCCTCAAGGTAAGGGAACAAATGTTCCCATAGCTTGAGGAGGCCTCCTTGACTGCCCTCCCACCTTAGAATGCAGCACATGCCCCATTCACACAGCCGCGTCAGCGATGGAAAGTTGGTTAGGATTGGGCTGCTAGTCTGGTGGTGACAAACACACCTGCCTCCTGCAGGCTGGCTGCAGAGCCATGGGTCGCTCAGGTGTGCCATTCCGTAATGGATGAATTAGCCTGCAAGTGCTTGGAAGACACGTCCTCCTCCTCTGTGGAGGGGCCACTCAGCAAACTGCAACATCTTCATCTTTCCCTGCATGATAGTTCTGTATCAGTGAAAAAATCAGAATCAGGCTGGGCTGGATGCACCATCCCTCAGTACCTGTTGCATGACATCCTTGGGGAGATGTAGTTTCTTCAAAGACCTTCTCTATGTAGAATGTAATCCCCCCCCCCCAAAAAAAAAACAACCCTGGAATATAGCCAGGGGACTCCCTCAGCTAGCTGAGAAAAAGTGGGTGAGAGCTAATATATAGGCTGCCTCTGCCAGATGGAAACAGTTGGCTGTGATTCATCACTTCAACAACGCTGGGCTAAAACTCAAGAAGAGCCCTGCTGGATCAGGCAGATATGACTCCATTTAGCTGAGCTTCCAGTTTCCAACAGTGGCCGACAGGATGCCCTACAGGGAAGCCCACAAGCAGGGCAGGATAGCTAACACAGCCTCCTTCGTCCACCCTGCAAGCAAAAGCCTGGCATTGAGAGGCACCCTCCCTCAGACTGTGGCGATGCCTCCTTCTAGCAGGGTTAGTGGCTGTTGATGGGTCTGTCCGCCTCCATGAATTGATCTAACCCTTTCAAAACATCATCAAAGCCATGACCATCTCCATTTCTTGTGGCACTTCCATAAATTCACTCTGTCTTGTCCTGAATTTCCTTCCAGTCATTTTCATTGGGTGACCCCAAATTATAATGCTATGGGAGGGGCTCTAGCCACTTTCATCACACCATATTAGAAGTCTGTCCGTGCGTCCTTCCCCTCCACAGCTCCAATACAACAGTGGTCAGAAGATGCATTGGAGCAACTTTGGGATTGCTTCAGGCGTACTGACTGGACATTATTTGCAGAGGACAATATCGACATCTATACCTCGACTGTACTGTTCTATATCAAAAGCTGCACGGACACTGTCACTACCACCAGACAAATACGGGTGTTTCCTAATAATAAGCCCTGGGTCACCAGAGACGTGCGCCTTTTGCTAAGAGCCCAGAATGCTGCTTTCCGTTCTGGAAACACACTACAGTACAGTGAGGCCAGAGCCAACTTTAAAAAAGGCATCAGGGATGCAAAGGCCATGTGCAGGCAGAGGATTGAGCAGCATTTTGAAAGTTCAGATACCCGCCGGGTATGGCAGGGCCTGCGACAACTTACTGGGCAGAATTATAAAAATAGTCTGCCCAGCAGTAGTAATTCCATGGCAGAGCAACTTAATCAGTTTTTTGGCCAGTTTGAGGAGGAGATAGCAGCCGCTGATGCTCAGGCACTTGTCCTGCAGCCTGATGATGTGAGAAGGGTTTTACAGAATATTAACGTCCGGAAAGTAGTTGGCCCAGATGGAATTCCGGGACAGGTCCTTAAAGACTGCGCTGCAGAGTTGACTGAAGTTTTTACAAATATTTTCAATTTATCTCTGTCACAGTGCTCTGTCCCTACTTGCTTGAAGACATCTATTATAGTGCCAGTTCCTAAGCAGACAGTAGTTGCTTCTCTCAATGATTATTGACCTGTGGCTCTAACTTTGGAAATTATGAAGTGTTTTGAGAGGCTAGTGTTCAAACATATTAAGTCTGGTCTTCCACCCACCTTGGATCCTTGTCAATTTGCATACAGGAGTAAAAGGTCGACTGATGGTGCCATTTCTATTGTTTTACATACAGTCCTTCGTCATTTGGAACAATGGGGTACATATGTATGGCTGTTATTTGTGGATTATAGTTCTCCTTTTCACACCATTCTACCTAGCAGGCTGTTTTTTAAAATGACTTGTTTGGGCATACAGCAAGACATTTGTCTGTGGATAAAGGACTTTTTGACAACTAGGCCACAGTCAGTTAAGATGGGCTCTTACCATTCTTCCACTCTGATATTAAATACAGGAGCTCCCCAAGGCAGTGTGCTGAACCCCTTCCTCTATTCCCTGTATACACATGATTGTACCCCATCACATAACACCAATGAAATTATAAAATTTGCAGATGATACTACAGTGGTGGGGCTTGTTAGCAGGAATGATGAGTCTGCTTATAGGAAGGAGGTACAGGAGTTGTTATTGTGGTGCAAAGAAAATAATCTCTCACTAAACATCAAAAAAACTAAAAAACTTATAATTGACTTCCAGAAAAAGAGGGATGTACACACACCATTATACATTAATGGTGAGGAGGTGGAGAGGGTTGCTAGTTTCAAATTCCTAGGTATTTACATCACAGAGGACCTCTCATGGACTAGTAACACCAGCATGTTGATTCAAAAGGTACAAAAGCGGGTATATTTTCTGAGGAAACTTGGGAGGTTAAGTTTGTCACAGCAGCTGCTTGTGTCTTCCTATCGTTGCACCATTGAGAGTGTCCTAACCCATGATATCTTGGTGTGGTACGGAAATTGCTCTGCAGGGGACAAAAAAGCTCTGCAGAGAATTATTAGGATCGCGCAGCACATCATCAGCCTTCATCTACCAGCTTTGGAGGACATCTATACATCTCGCTGTCTGCAGATGTCACATAGTATTCTGAGAGACCCCTTCCATCCGGCTCAGAAGTCCTTTGAACTGTTGCCTTCGGGTAGACGATACAGAACTATGAGAGCAGCACCACACGACTCCTGAACAGTTTCTATCCCACGGCCATAATTACGTTGAATAAGGCGATAAAGTTGTTACCATTCTCCTGGGCATTATGGTCTGTTATACTGTTTTTATATTATGATGCATGTTGTATAGAATGTGTGGGTGAATGTGTAGCATGTGACTGTTGGAATTGTAGTATATATTTATGCTTGTATCTTAAAGGTGCATAAATTTCGTTGTGCTGTAGCGCAATGACAATAAAGTTACTACTACTACTACTACTACTACTACTACTACTACTACTACTACTACTACTACAATATTCTTTTTTCTAAGTGCAAAAGACTCAAGTTGACTTTCCTTGGAGGACAAGCGCTCTGGCCCTCTGGACTCCTTAGGCTCCCTGGTTTCCTGCTCTCTGAGATCTTTTATGAGAAGCAGCACCCAACATCCCAACAGTGGCTGCATCACAGGCTTCTCTAAAGGCTTTCTCATGCTGGCCGTGCTGCTTCCAGTCCCTTTTCTCACAGCACAGACTGTGTCCAGATGCAGGGAGCCAGGGCTGACTGCTGGCTGAAACTGCTCCTTGGGAGCCCATTGCTCCAAGGCCTTTTGGATCACCCCCAGCTGCCTGCTTGTCTCTGGACTCAGTTCAAGGTGCTGGTTTGGACCTTTCCAGCTTGTTGCCTGGGCATTTTGAGGACTGCCCAAAGGGCCACCTCAGTCACTCTACTCAAGAGAGTTGGATGTCTTGGGCTTAATGACCTTTGGCCAATGTCCCCCTCTCAGCAGGGCCTGTTCAGGACTGGGCTCAGCTCTGCACACTGCCTCCCCAGAAAGGCAGAAAGTCATCTTCAGAAAGGCTCTTTCAGAAAGTCATTAGACGATGTTCACCTTGCTTAAGAACATAAGAACAGCCCCACTGGATCAGGCCATAGGCCCATCTAGTCCAGCTTCCTGTATCTCACAGCGGCCACCAAATGCCCCAGGGAGCACACCAGATAACAAGAGACCTCATCCTGGTGCCCTTCCTTGCATCTGGCATTCTGACATTCTGCTCTGTCTGATGGTTTTTGCTGCATGCCTAGAAGTGGGCTTCCAGACTCCTGGGTGAGTTTCTGCTGGGGCATTTTGTTCATAGCATCTTTAGCTGTCTTCTTGCAGGACTTCTGATTGGTGGTTTTTAAACTGATTATCCACTTGGGACAAGAAAAAAACAGGATGCAGGTTTGAGGATGTTTTCCCTTCCAGGATACAAATAAACAAATGAAATTGTCAGGACTGCGCTCCGCACCACCAAGATCTCTTCTTTGGTCAGTCACTGTCCATTCCACACTTATCCTGGTCAACAAAGAGAGCAGCTTGCAAGTCAAAACCAACATAAACATGTCATCAAAAGGTCATGACAATAGCAATAAGGTATCTGCAACAAGGAGGGGAGGGTTCAGCATAGTGAAGTGTTTCGAGCATTAGCCTAGGATGAGGGAGACCCCTGTCCACATCTCTACCCGACTTCCCAGCTCATTGGGTGACTCCCTGGGCAAATCACTGACTCTCAACCCAGCCTGCGCCAAAGGGTCTTTGCAAGGGTGAGTGTGTGAAAGGTGATATAGGCCCACCCTGGGAGGAAGCATGCAACAAAAGTAGACCTAATAAATAAAGGAAAGGATTGAACACTAAAGCAGTAGGAGTGAGGCAAAACCAGACTTCTGGCAGAAGTCAAACCAAAGGCAGGAGACAACCAAGTAGTTTCTACCTTAACAATAACTGTGTGGGTGGCAGATGAACATTTGTGGAGGATGTGTGTCGCTGACCAAAAGGCCCGCCCCTTGTGACCTGTAACACCCTCATGATGTCGAGCTCCACAGATTATGCACTTGTCACATACTGCTGAAGACAATGGACTCTGCAAGTGCTGAGCAAGGAATTTGTCAATCTGGATTGGTACTTGTGGGCAGAGGGATGAAAAGAAAAGGCAGAACATTGGAGGCTGTCTGAACAGACTGACACAAATGCCCACTAAAATCAAGCCCAGCTGCCCCTGCCCAAAAGACATCATCCCAAGATTCTTGAAGAGAGGCTCACACCGGTCTCTTACGTGCACGCAAAGAAATGTTTAAAAAGATCTCACCTGGAAAGGCAAAAAAGTTGAGCCCAAACAAGGACACTCTTGTCAGGGACCAGAAAAGAGGAGCTGTTCCTGGCAGGCAGGAGACCATTGTAGGGCCTGACTTGGTGCTACTGCAGAGAAACCTCTCCCCAGCCACGCACTGCCTGCCAAACCTGCAAAGGCAGCAGAGTGCAGTGATGTGCTAGCAGAAGTGGTTGGGCATCTTCTGGGGCCTGTGGAATCTCCAAGTCCTGGAGCCAGCAAGGAGAACAGTGGCAGTCTTCCTCGCCCGTGAGTTTGTGACAGTACTCTTAGGCATCATCTCGTCATCTTCTCCAGAGCAGACTTCTTGGTAGCGGAATTGGCCTCTTGTTCATTACCTTCCTCTGCTTGCCTCCTTTCTAGCACTCTTCGTTTAGAACTGGAACAAACAGGACAGTCCAGACCGACAAATCAAGTACCTCAAGTAGCTCTTCCCTCGAATGAGTTCTTGAACTAGAGAGCTCTCATTTCTGTTGGCTCACTCCTTAAATTTTGCTTCCATATAATTTGCCTGGAGAATCGTTTTGACCTTTTTAAAAAAAAAAACTAATGATCATATAATAACTTTGCAAACTCCAGACAAAAAACTGAAGCAGCTACTGCCACTCTACAGCCTTTCATAAGAGAAGGAATGTAGACATGACAATGTAAAAAACTGTCAGTTTTAAAAGGAAAGGGGAAAAAGAGAAGGAAACTAGGAGGCTTTTCAAACTAAATTGAAGCTTCCAGGACAATAAACGGCACTCTCCTGTGCATGTTTATTCAGAAGCACAGAGTTCAGTGGAACTTACTCTCAGGTAAGTGTGTACAGGATTGCAGCAGCCAACATCCCACCAATTTGGAGAGCTACAAAGATGGATTAGGCCCAGAGCAACTAAGAGCATAATCCATTCGAGGGGGAAGTTCTCATTCACAAGCCTTATTGAAAGACTCACAACATGGCAAACACCGAAACCTGAATCCAAATTTGAATGGATGGGTTTAAGGAGTCCGTCTTGCTGACAACTTTCCAGGCTGTGCTAATGGCTGATTTCTCCAGAACCGACGCTTTGTAGCCCCTGTTCTGAAACCCCCAAACCCAGCAGCACCTGTGTTAGTAACCATAAATGCCATCTTCGCAAGCACATTGCAGGATATTTTTCTCCGTGCGATTTCCCTCCAGCTGCAGCCTGCCACTGGAAACGGCGGGGCTCTGTTGGGCTGTGTCCTCTTGTTCTGCAGTTCTGTCCCATGCTGCCCGTGCTTCCTCCTTGTCTTCTGCCTGCCTTGGTCCCTCTCTCCTGGCCAGAGGCCAGAGGCCAGCCCCGTCCCCTGTGCTGTGGCATTGCTTCCTCCTGACCTTGGCTGCTGCTGCAAGGTCACAAGGGTGCTCACAAACCTGCTTGGGTCACTGGCTGGCTTGCACTCCACTTACCCCTTTAAAGCCCAGCTGGGACTTCTTGTTCTCAGGAGGCCAAGTCTTCTTCATGGGAGGTTGCTGGAGTCCATCTGCTCCCAACCTGGAAGTTCAAGAATGTCAGGTTTCCTCACTGAGCTATTTATTTTGCACACGTGTGGCCCCACACAACCGTCTTCCACTCATGTACACACACATACACACACTCTTGCTCACTCCTTTGGCCATCTAGCTCCAGCAGAACTAGGACTTGGGGAGAGGGAAGCTATAAATCAGGATCTGGTATGTCTGGCACCCACTGACATCGCTAGGGGGGTGCTGGACACACCAGGTGACGCGCTGGGGGGGTGATGCGTCCTGGGGGGAGGATGCACTAACTTCGCGGCATTAGGAGCTACTGCATCATGCCATACAACGTTGGATGTGGAATGGCCTGCAGAGTGCAGTGCAAAAAAAACGGATTTGAAATCGCTCCTTTCCTTCAAAAGTTATGGGCAAAAACCCGGAAGGAAAAAATGCTCAGAGCCCTATGGAAAGTGAAAGTGAGCCATACCGCACGTTTACTTGTGAGTAGGCATACTTGCCATAGTCCGTTGGAAAGGGCAGGCTGAGCGGAATCCAACGACACCAGAATTGTCCCGATCCAATGAATGCAGCCCCCCAAAAACACCCAAGAAGCACCCCCCCTCCTAGCTGCAAGTCTGAACCCGAAACGAAGCCATGTGGCCGTGTTTACTTGCGAGTAGGCAGACTTGCCTTAGTTGAGGCAGGCTGAGAGGCTCCAAGGACGTCAGAATGGTCCTCATCCAATGAATGCAGCCCCCAAAAACACCGGAGAAGGAGGTTCCTCTCTCCCAGTCTATGGAGCCCTATGGAAAGCAAAGCAGCCTCACAGTCGCGTTTACTCATAAGTAGGCAGACATGCCTTGGCTGGTGCTCAGGCCAGGCAAAGGGGAATGTGAGGACACCAGAAGGGTCCTGATCCTATGGAGCTGCTCCAGAAGGCAGCCTCCTCCCCCCAAAAGAGCAAAAAAGAGGCTTGAATGGTAAGGGGAAAGTTTTCTATTTTGCACTTGTGAAGCCAGGAGGATCTTTATTCTGATGTGTCTGAAATAGAAGAACTTTAAACTGGGCACTGGGAGGGCTGAAGAGCTCACTGATTTTTTTTATTTGGGGGGGGGTTGTTATTGCTAGCAGACTACAGAGTAAGCTTCATTAACCACTATGGGACTTACTTCAGAGTAGACATGCATAGGCTTGGGCTCACAGGCTGCAATCCTACCCACACTTTCCTGAGAGTAAGCCCCATTGACCACTATGGGACTTACTTCAGAGTAGATTCACTTGGTGGAACAGGACTGGCTCCCCCTTATTTAATTATTTTATTTTAATTTAATTATTTATAATTATTTATTTTAATTTGCTTGATGATGTCACTTCTGGTCATGACATCACTTCCAATGGGTCCTGGACAGATTGTCATTCTAAAAAGTGGGTCCCAGTGCTAAAAGTGTGAGAACTGCTGCAATAAGGTGTTAGTAAGTTGACATGGGTGTGTGTGTGTGTGTGAGGTTCTACAAGTTTTCAAAATCACTAAAATCAGAGTTTGGAGGAATAAGACCTTCATGTTATATATCAATCAATGCGTACTTTCATGCAGAATGCAATGATACAAACCACATTGAAATAACTGTGTTATAACAAAAGGTACAGCCAAAAAACCAGTGGGGGTGGGGTGATGGTACATAACCACGCCCACCTGGGGCGTTGCCCCGCCCACTTCATGGGGTGACGCACAGGCCTCCCACACTGGGTGACGCGAATCCTAGTGACACCACTGCTGGAACCACCATTTGCCAAGAAGAACGTGCCATGAATCCTGCAGCAAATGCAGGAAGTCCATGGACTGAGAGCTGTTCCAGGGCTTTGGGAGCTCAGACACTCTGTGTGTGCGTGTGTGTAAAGGGAGAGGGAGAAGAGGGGGAGGGGAGAGAAGGGGAGATTTTGAATTAATATGGTAGGATCCATGTTCCTAGAATGCCTGCTATATTTTGATCAGAGAGAGAGAGGGGGGGGATGAAAAACTGCACTGACAAACAAGTGCATAAATACCTTTAACCCTTTACATGCCCAAGCACATTGATACCAGATTCCTGGGATTTGTGACTGGAATAAGTTGACCTCTTTTCTGCCTGAAGTTTTTTGGTAGGTACCCCATAGGGTGGGCCAAACCAAGCAATACTGGGCCACTGGAATGGCTCACTCAGGCACAGCTGTGCATCTCTCACTAAAGAACAGGCAGATGACATCAGCACAGACACAGGAAGGAGGTTGAGACTGATGTGTGATGCATTGTTGACCGTCACTCATCCAGTTCAGGGCCCCTGCTCCTGGCCTATGGAAGGAGGGGTGATGGTTTGGACCCCTGCATTCTGCTTCAGGAAAGGTGAGGTTACCCTCAGATTGGCTCCATAACTGAATTGAGACCATCATTCACTGAATTCTCCAAGTCACATTTCAGAAATTCCTCCCCACCCCAGGGCCTGGACTGGGGGCATGTGATGCAGCCCCCTTACCGAAGACAAGCACATCTGGATATGGTCAGTACGTTGATAGGAGCCCTGCTGAGGGCACAAATACAAAGTCACCTCCCAGGTGCCTGGGGATTCATGGCCAAGTTGTTGACCAGTCCTAAACTCAGCACCTTTCCTTTTTAAAACATGCACAGGGAGAGCGCAGAAGATAACAGTGATGTACCCTAAGGAACACAGGAAGGAGCAGATGTGCTCTAGACTTGCACGTCACACAGAGGCTCAAGGATTGTGCCCAAAGGGCTCTGGCTTCAGGCTTACCTGGTCCAACATTATAAAGAACACACACAACCATATTCTTGCTATGCATTTGTTTTAGTCCCAAAAATGCAAATAAGAACATAAGAAGTGGCTCAGACGAGCAGTCCAATCCTATCTACCCCAACCCTGCCGAAGCAGCCACACCACCTGCAGAGGGGGGCAGTCCTAGGTATAAGCCCTTGCTGCCCCACTGTGCCAAGTAGCTGGCGCAAGTCCAAGTAGACCCAGGAAGGCGGATCAAGGCCAGTGAGGGGGATAGATGTCAGCAGCGCTACAGCCACCAATACCGCCCCCTTCCTGGCCTTGATCCACGCTCCTACCTGCCCCAGTCTCTGCCCTGTTAACCTCCTCTCTGCCCCATTCTGCCCACCCCCTGCCTCCCTCCAGCCCCTCACACTAACATACTGGCACTGGGGTTCCTTTCCAGGCCACTGGTGCATGACTGCGGCCACTTGCAGGGTTGGCCTGGCCACACTGAGTGGCCCCAGAGATGTAGCTGGCCCCCTCTCAGTTCTTGTTCTGCCACCTGTTAAAAACATTTCCATCAAGCTTTTGAAATGTCGCTTTGTCGAGAGGATTTGGTGCAGCATCCTGTTCTAGGTCCTAATTTTTAGTATTGCTACCACTACAGCTGCTATTTTATTATTATTTTGCTTTTTTCGTGCCTCTTTTTTATTGTTTGATTTTTGGATTGTCAGCACCTTGCTTTACGGAAGGCAAAAAGCAGGGTCAAAATACTTGAAAATAAATGGATTTCATCATGTCTAGTGATGTCATCAGGAATGCAATGAGGCCTATAACCCACCCACCTCACCTCTTCATGAGCCACCTCCCCGTTAGAAGACATGATGAAGCCTCGCAGCCTTGCTAGTCTGAACCTATCCCCTGTAAGAGTCCCCACAGCCCCTTTCCTTCTCCTGCAAAGCTTACGGCAGCATCAGTAACAAGACCAACTAGGCCCAGACAATGGATTTCTGGGGGGTTCCTGGGACCCATCTGGACCCAGAGCCGCTAGAAAACTACAATTCCATTTTATATTAGATGCTCTTTACACTCTCACATAACACCAGAACCAGGGGACATCCACTAAAATTGAGTGTTGGGAGAATTAGAACAGGCAAAAGATAATATTTCTTTACTCGGCATGTGGTCGGTCTGTGGAACTCCTTGCCACAGGATGTGGTGATGGCATCTGGCCTGGACGCCTTTAAAAGGGGATTGGACAAGTTTCTGGAGGAAAAATCCATCACGGGTTACAAGCCATGATGTGTATGTGCCACCTCCTGATTTTAGGAATGGGCTATGTCAGATGCAAGGGAGGGCACCAGGATGAGGTCTCTTGTTATCTGGTGTGCTCCCTGGGGCATTTGGTGGGTCGCTGTGAGATACAGGAAGCTGGACTAGATGGGCCTATGGCCTGATCCAGTGGGGCTGTTCTTATGTTCTTAGGTTCTAGAGGTCACACTGCTGCTTCAGAGTCTGCTGAAGGTCGCAGCAACAGTCCTTCTTACTTCAGTCACCACCACCCCTAGGTTAGTGACAGTGAGACAGGGCCTCTGAGAGGAATTTTATCAGGGGGTGCAAAGTTTCTTTGGGACCTCTTTGCAAAGGGGGAGGGGTGAAACAGAGCGGGGGAGAGTTGGTGACAGGCGAGCAGAATGAGGGCAGGGAGGGGCAAAACAGGGTGGAGGGGGAGAGTAGAGACAGCTGGAAAAGTCTTTGGAGCTCAGGTCTACCCACCCATGTGGCATCAGCAGCTGGGTACAGTAATATGGAAAACCAAACACACTCCTAAGCATATATGGCTTGCCAGTAGCTGCAGCTGCATCCCCAGCCATGATCATGTCCCCAGCATCCCATGCAGGCAGCAAGTCTGAATAGATAGGAAAATGTCAGATCCCAGGAACTTTCTGGGCCTCCTCCTTTGGTTCCTGCGCCCCCTTCTTGATCCTAGGACTGGGTACAAATTACCCCCTTTACCCCCCTCTCCTAGGCCCTGCAGCCAGAATGGAGGGTGAGCCAAACCCAAACTTCAGAGGGGTCCAGCTCAGAATTAGCCCAGACATTACAAACTGGCTAAGTTCATAATTTGAACTCCTCAGTTCCAAACTTTGTGTGCATCTCTAGTCTGGATATGTGAAATTTCATCTGTAGGGTAATTTAGACACCTGTGCAAGTATATTCTCCAGGCTGCACAATGGCATTGTAACAGGCTGAAATTTTTATCATGTGTTGTCTTGTAAAAGCAAACTGCTAACAATGAAGACATTGGGGTTTGGGTAACTGGGTTGAACTCAGGTCGGTTTCTCTCAAGTCCCAACAGAGCAGGGGCCTCCACAAAGACTGCAGCGACTGTTCCTTGCTGTCCTGCTGCCAACTCTGTTCCAAAGCAGTTTCACTTGGGGCATTCCCACCACTCTTGGAAAGGGCTGCCCAGTCTTCTGCAACTTTCCCAATTGGAGAGCTTCCCGCTTGAGTCAACAGAGATAGGATCTGCAAGAGACTGGTGCTAAAAGGCAATTAAATCAGAAAGGCACAGATGTTCCGTTGACAGCTGTATGGACACTGGGCCAAGACAACAATGTTTCTCAATCTCAAGATCACAAGGTGTGTCCACAAATGTTTGCAGGTTTCACCACTTTTTGGGGAAACAACAGAACAGGTTTTGGAAACAGGCTTGTGGCACCCGGAGGAACCCGTCTGGGATCAGACCAGTCCTTGTGACCGAGAGTCACTAAAGGAACGCCGAGGAGGGAAAAACTGGTCCAAGCACAGGAGGGCTGGAGAAAGAACTTCCTAGCCATGAGAAGAGCCATGGAGAGCACATGGCTCTCTCTCAGTGGAGAGCACATGCTTTGCACCAAAACGGTCCCAGTTCGATCTCAAACATCTCTGCTTCAAGTAGCAGAGTTGCCTTGGGAGAGAGACCCTTGCCTGAGCCCTCTGACACCAGCAGGGACAAGATGAAATGGGAAGAGAAGGAGAAGGGTGTGCCAGTGTTCTGGTGGGGAGCTTGTGTATGCAGGGCATGATTGGTGCACATGTGTAACGAGCAGAGGAGGGGGGTCTCAGAAAACAGGCAAGCATTTTCCAAATGCCAAGAAAGCCTGTCAACCAGTTCAGAACAGAGTCAAGAACTCACCCCTCAGTAGGCAGGATTGCCCACACGCACACAAATCCAATGTCATTCCAAACACAGACAGAGCACAAGAGTGCTTAAAGATTCTTGTAGGGCAAAGAGTTTGATTCCTCCCTTCCCTATATCTGATGGGCAGGAATGTGAGTCAGTGTTTCTGCACAGATCCTGCCACCCCTGCACCACTTCCAGCTCAGCTATGTCTGTCTGCACTGTACACTATTATGCCATGGAAGAGCTAGGAAAGCACCTGGAAAGGTGTGGCTGCTTCTGGCCTGCGATGGCTGCTGCTGTCACCTGAGGACCTGCCTAGCCATGGACCGACCCGATGTGATGGAAGAAGGTCATAAACAGTGGAGAGAGCTACACTCATCCCCCAGAGCTCTTGCATGCATCTTCCCTGCTTCTTGGCATCAGCTTGAAGGTTCCAATTTCCAAGGCAATATCAGCAGCTGCAGTGCCACCAATATCCCCTCCCACTCTTGGCCTCAACACCCACCCACCCACCCACCCACTGACTTTCGGGCACCAGGGCTCCTTTGCAGGATGCTTGTGGCAGTGGGCCAGCTGTTCCGAATGGTGCATCACCTTTTGTGACCACTGCAAAGCATGTTGCACTGGTGGAATGTGAGTTCTGGTGATGCAACAGGTCCATATGATTGGGCCATCAATGCATGGTTTAAAAATGGGGCATAGTCTCATATATACCTTCTGTGGTCCCCCTCATGTAATGACTCAAGTCTTAGGGGATCGATGGTTGTAAAATATAAAAAATATAATGAATACACAGTTGTTTAACAAACAAAAAAAAGATGATCCACTTGCGTGTTCCAGATGGAGAGCCCTTACACTGTAAATAGTTCAGCTGCAACCTGAGGACCACAGAGAAGAGATTGCCTGTTGGCCAATTTGCCAAGTGGGACTCTGTGTTCAGGAGCAGGGCTGCAAAGAAGAAAGTGAGACGGGAGAGTCTTGAGACTGAGTCGCCCACCCTGTGCTCCTGAAGGCTCATTGTATCAGGACGGGGGGGATCTTGCAAATGAACTGCCAAAATAAAGGCTGTGCGGAAACGTGTCATAACCACAACAGCCTCAAGTGCCCTTGACCTTACTGGGGAATTCAGAAGTGCCTCTTTGGGCATATGAAAGCAATTAGTGAAGCCTAATATTCCCTTCCAAGGGCCTCCGCCTGCAACGTGCAGGGGTTACCCCCCTTCCGAATGAGCTTCCAACTGTCAATCCAAAGCAAAACAGGAGAAAGACAAAGAGGAAAGGGCCCTGATGGTGCGCTGTTTGCCAGGCATCATCTGCTGTCTCACAACCAGAACAAAGCATCAGTGGGAAGCAAGGGGCGCTGGATTTCTTTCATAGGCTTGGTTCACAGAGAACCTGGGATAATTCACACAATCCAGTCCGTGTGGTTCTATGTGCATTATCAGGGGCATGACAAGCATTGATGGAACTTTCGCTGAAACGGCTGCCACGTGTCAACCTCACAGCACTACCAGATCTTGAAGAAAGTTGAAAACTGGAGAACTGGGTGCATGGCAAAGGAGTCTGAAGCCACTTACACCAGTTGCATACTGTAAGTACATGACACTGAAGGCCATTTTACAACAGTGGAACTATTCTTTCACTGGTCCAGTTCCTCCTGTGCCTGAACCCAGGAAGGACCCTGATTCTTCCTGTACTGGAGAATGATGTGGCTCTTAGCCATAGACATCTACATGAATGGAACAAGGAAGCCTGCATCCCAGCTCTGTTCTCACTGTCTGGAGAGAATGGCTCATAGGCCCATAGGCGTTATGTGTATGAAACGACGGTACAGGAGTTTATCATGAGGCCTCACCAAGAGAAACAGCAAAGTAAGGCGCACCTTTCCGCGTACCTCTTGCAGGAGAAGGTGGCAAACAGTGCCTTTAGTGAGAAGAAAATCCCCTTTAGTTTATGGGAATTAAGGTGGAGGGCTTTCCATCAGGTCCTCAGGGTGGGAGCAGCAAACCCATGGTTGCAAGAAGATCAGAAGAGGTGCAAGAGGCCGACCTGTTCGGGGTCGGGACCCTCTAGATCGGAAGGCACCCCGCCGCTTATAGAAGCGGTAGCCCATTTCGTCCAAGCGTGTATGCCAGCGAAGGAGTTGTGGAGGGGAGTAGCGAGGGCCTTTAAGTGGCCCGAACTGGCCCAACAGGCCTGGGAGACAGTTGTCTCTGGGAAGGAGCCGGCGGGAGGTATGAGGGGACCCAAGAGGACAAGTAATGCAGGACAACGGAGGGGAGGAGACGATAGGTGGGAGTTGCCGTGGTCTATGGTACGACTGATAAATCTGTATGTCCTTTTTGCACTGGGCATCCAAAGGGACAAAGAAGTAAAGGAGAAAAAGTCAACCAACACGCAGGGATGGGTCCACTTTGTGGTCTCCAGAGTATATGGCGTTGTGGCTTACTAAAGGGTGAGAACTGGTAGAGACAGGAGGAAAAAATGGTAGGAGTGGTTAGATGGGGTGAATCCACCTATGATGTGATATATCTGTGTTCTAGTTAAACTGTTGATGTAATGTGATTGTAGTTGAAAATGTAAAATGGGATTTCTTTCCTTTGTATTATTTACTGTAGTATGAAACTTTTTAAATAAAAATCTATATTTCCCAAAAAAAATCTATATTTCCCAGAGTGGTCAGCACCAACCACCCTGAGGCTGGAAAGAGCCACTGATTTCCTGTGGCCTGGACAAACTACACAGCAGGACAATACTTGCTCTCGCTCATTCAGTCTTGCACCACGCCCAGAACCTCTAGCCAGCATGCGTCACGGAAGGCCCATGCGCAAAGCCGTTCCCTGACCCAGGAGCCAGTGGGACATTTGCAATGGAAAAATGTGATCTGGCAACTTCTCTCTCTCTCTCTCTCTCTCTCTCTCTCTCTCTCTCAGTCTCAGTCTCATGGGTAGCCTTGATCTCAACCCAGGCAGACATGAAGGGTTCTACAAGGATTTTCCCATCAATAGGGAGCCAAGGGCTACATCATACGCCGTGTTCCTCCTCTACATCTGGGGACACTGAAGGTTGCAGTCGCTTCCGGACACCTCAATACCATTCAAATGCTGTCAGACTGGAAAGGGTTCAAAGAACCAAGGAGATGATTAAGTGGCTGGAAGGATTGAGTTATGAGAGGGAAAACAAATGAGGCATAGTTTGGCAGCCCAAGAGGACAGGGACATCACTCTGGATGCTCTGAAGGGTGCAGTCAAGAATAGACCTCTTCCAAGCCCAAAGCCGAAACTGTGTGCAGCTATTTCTTTGTTTTAAAAATTTGCATCCCGCCTTTCCTCTCCCACAACGGAGGAGCTCAAGGTGGCTCATCACATATTAAAACTACAACAAAATGCAATTTAAAAAGCAATAATTATATAAACATTGAGCAGTTGAATCAGAAGAAAATAAATCAAAACTGTGCAATGAAGAGGCGATGGAACAGATAAGCATCGCCTGAGGCCTCAGAGGTGAAGCGGAACAGGAATGGTGTCAGTTGCCATTGGAATGGTGGCAGTGACTGCACCAGTCTTAACATCCAGGGGCAAGGAGTTCCATAAGCTGAGTGTGCTCTCACATGTCACTGCCAAGAGCACATCTGCAGGTATGGGACAACGCAAAGACGTTCTCTCAGTTGACCGCATGAGGTAGGCAATTTCAAGTGGGGGGGGGGGGGTGTTGTGGTCCTTCAACTACTCTGATCCCAAGCCATGTAGGGCTTTAACAAAACCAACCTCTTCCACTGCACCTGGAAAGAGACCAGAAACCAACCTGACAAAGCAGGGGTGCAATACCCCTTGTGCTGGCCAGCAATGGTGCAGCAGCACCCTGCACTTCTTGAAGTTTCCCAGAGGTCTTCCATGGCAGCCCCACACAGAGGGCACTGTGGGAACAGTGCAATCAACGCTAGTTCTGGCAGCGCAAGGCCCCAAAAGGATCAGGCCGTAAAAGCGCTCAGAAACCAAAAAAGGAGGTTCAGGCAGGTCTAACTGGCTTCATTCACTTACTCCTCTGCTGGACCTGCGGAATGCACAGCTCACATTCACACAACCAGAGAGCCCCACAGAAAGCTCTCTCTGGAGGAGGAGAGAGTAGGAGGGGAAAGGGGTAAAGAGGAGGAAAACATGGGGAGAGAAGGGCTATAGGGAGATTGCCGAGCTTCCCAGAGGAACCTGGGGAACAAAGGGAAGGTTTGGGGGGTGAAAGGGGGAATAACAGGAAGGCTAGGGGGGTTAGGGGGTCCAGACTGGGGAAAAGGCTGAGAGCGGTTCCTGTGGCCTGAGCTGAGGCTACAGGCAAGGGGGGGGGGACTTGGAAATGGGCCATGAAAGCACTTCACTCACTTATGGGGAGGGAGCTGGTATCCCACTGAACAAGCCCTCTTGACCAGTGCTCCTGGCCTCTGAAGAGAATCACTGCAGGCTCTTTGGGGGTTTGGTGCACCCTGATCCCTGCTAAGGTGAAATGCCTTTTCACAATAGGCTTGTGGGGGTGTACTCTTTGTTTCTAAAGTTGTTTTTGTATGTTCGTGATTGTTTTTGCCAGATATGTTGCTAACGGTTCAAGGCTATCAGGGCCTTACGCTGACGGATCTCATGTTCTGTCAGTGCAAGGCTGGGCCTGCCCTCATGCAAACCGCTCCAGCAGCAGGCAGCTGTACACCAGCAGTGCGGGAGCTGAGAAATCCTGCACGGCTAGCAGCGGGCCGCCAAACCACTCCTGGAGCAGGTAGGTCAGTGGTGGGGGCAGTTCAGAGAGGTGGTTCGGGGCAGGGAGCTGGCTGGCTTAGAAGAGGGTTCAAGGACAGGGATGGGAGGATCCTTTTGGGGCCTTGCGCTGCCAGAACTAGCGTTGATTGCACTGTTCCCACAGTGCCCTCTGTGTGGGGCTGCCATGGAAGACCGTAATCCTTTTCCTCTTTTACGTAAAAGAGGTTTAAGGATTTTCTAACTGGAAAATCCCCCCATGTTCCCGAAGATTTGAAGTAGCCCATCAGTTGTGCCGATAGAGCAAGTCAACAGAAGCAGGGCTGCCTGCCAGGCTGGTCAGGCGGGATCCCCTTGGAGCTAATTTCAGCGCTATCACATCATCCTGTCCGCTCACGTCTCCACTGCAGCAGCAGCAGCTGGAATGGACAGGACGGCTCCTCCCTCGTCCTTGCGGTTTCCCGAGGAGGGGACACGCCGTGGGGCTTGCATCGTCTGCATGGATGGGAAGTTGGGGTGGTTTGTTTTCTCAAGGCTCTTGACTCTGTCGCAGCTCATCCTTCCCAAGTCCTCCGGGAGGGCGTCATGGTTTTGGTGTTAAAATAGAAGCATTCAGTAAGTCATTCCGACCCTCTAAGTGAATAATTACAGACGTGGCCGGCCAGCCCTCTTGGGCTTTCTTGCCCGCTGAAGCTTGGAAGGGGCTTCTGAGGCAAAGGCCAAAGTTCTCTCCATCGTCCTGGCCCTTTGATGGCTTTGACTCATGACTGCTGAGGGTGGATGCCGATGACCTGCTTTTTCCCCCTCTCTCTCGCTCAGTGACTTCTGCAATAATTGCTCGGTGGGATCCCTGGATGGAACCCAGGGGAAGTGGAGGACCCTTCCTACTATGGAAACACCCTTCTTTGCCCTCTGTTCCCTGACAATACTGTGGTGATGCCTGCCACCACACATCAAGCCCAGGCAGGCAGGGCACCAAAAGCAGCCGTTTGCTTCCCCTCCTGCAAGCAGGCATCTGAGAAACCCCACGCCTGAGGAAAGCCCAAGTGCTTTTCAGGAGCAGTGCAAAACCTCAAGCAGTTGGCCAAACATTATGTGCCGAGGGATGAGGGGGGAGTTGTGTTTTCAGTGGCTCGGGTCCTTGCATCTCCATTCTTTAAGAAAACAAGTGTTTCCAATTCCACATTTCTAGCTGTTCTTTGGTCTCTGCCTTGGTGGCCAAGACTGGTTCAAAATCCAAGGGCAGAATCCCATGGGAAGTTCCACTGTACTCTTGCCCAGCACCCAGTCATGTCAGTGAGACTGGAGTCTGAGAACTTCCTGCTACAGTGGATCCCAAGTGAAGATGGTGAGAAGGACACAGAACCCCAGAATCCAGTCCAAGAGCCAAAGGACTTTGGGAGACCAGCTTATCGGTTCACACGCTAATATAAGCTGGGACAGAGCTGGTCACAGTCCTGGCTCACACTGGAGCATTCACAGGGCTGTCTGTTGGCACATTCACTGTTTTTCTGGTAGTCAAAAGGAGCTATGAGGTCATGGGGGGGGGTAGCCATTCTTTTACCAAACCACTGAGAAGTGAAGAAGTCCTTGGGGGACGGCTTCCTTGGGGGGCAGAAACAGAAATGGAGGACAGGGGTGGTGGAGAAAAGATGCTTCTGTCCACCACGTCCTGTTTCAATCCGTGCCCCAATCCAGTGAGAAAGGAGGAGGCAGAGTAAGACCACCCACCTGTGGGTTCCACTGGATAAGGGAGCAGCACTTGGCATCCAGATTCACACATGCCAAGGTAGTGGGCTGCCCCTGCTGAAAAGGTGACAGGTGGGCAAAGCTGTTAATAGAAATGCTTGGTGTGATGCAGAAGCTGAATTAAAACTGAGGATCGCATTAAGTAGTCAGCACTGTGCGCCAGAACTTACGGAAATACCAGATGAAGAGATGCCGCAGCCTCCGGCTGATGGAGCAAAGAGGCACTTTTGCAAGTGGTGCTCCTCTTATATTTCACAGGAGGAGAACGCCTGGTCCTCTCCCCCAGCACAGTGTCTTTAGTGGCTGTTTGCAGATGTTTTTTTCTGTATCTTTCTGGATTGTGAAGCATTTCAGACCAGGGGACCATTGATTGATTGATTTGTTGAGAAACAATGTGTGTGTTTGTGAACAATATATGGCAATATCTCACCAGTTCTTAAACTCTGGGGTAGAGTGTGAACTGGTGAGCACCCAAAAATCCCAGTCCAAACATCTGGTGGGCTGTGATACCACTATAATAATGGGAAGAGCAAGAATCCTACAATAGTAGTCACTGAAAACATCAAGCACGATGAAGTTACAATGAGGATCAGAAAGGACCACATCAGAAGGCAAAGCTCTGTGGTGGAAACACCATCTAAGCCATAAACACTTGGGCAGTGCCTTCTCTCCGATAAACCTAATTGATTGGATGCAAGCCAAACTAAATGTGCCAGGTCGCAAAACAAGGCGCATAGTGACCATCAATCATGCGCTCAACCTGCAAAGTGATATCGATCGACTGCACTTACCCCGAAGGGAAGGTGGACGTGGAATGCAACAAGTACAACAATCGGTTGAACAAGAAGTGAGAGTGGGATGGAATAACACTGGAAGGAAATGGAGCAGCACATCAGGGAAAGTCAAGAAGAAGTTCTGAATAATGCTGTTTCTTGGAAGAGTGAGGCAGAGGCAGTGGTGTAGCTGGAGGGAATGCAAAGCATAGGTTTTGTAGGGAGCCTCACTGCAGCATGCAAGCAGGCCCTCCCCCTCGGAGCCAGACGGATGCTTCCATTTTGCTCCCACTGCCTGGAATGGCTCCAAAGGGAGGGAGGGGCCGCTTGCATGCTGTGGGAAGGCTCCCTGCTTTGCACCCCTTCTAGCTATGCAACTGAATATGAGGGGAATGAGAATTATGGACCCAACAGGGCAGGGCCCCCCAAAAGTTGGGAACCACTGATCTAACCCAACCTGTCCTCTCCTTCCTCCATTCCATGAACATGCAGACAACAAAACTCTGAGCAGGGCTCCTGCTTGGCTCTTCAAGGGCTGCCCAGCCAGCCACAGAATGTTTCCTTCTCGCATGGAAGGACCCAGATTGTAAATAAACTATCCACAAAGTGCAAAGAGTCCCAGGATCATTCTTGAGGCCTGGGCTGGTGTCACTCTTCCTCCCTTTCCTGTCTGCCCCAGAATTTCTGCAGACGTCCCGGAGCTGGATGAAGCTGGCGCTCTGTCCACTTGGTTTAGCTGTCTGCACCACACAACTCCTCGCGTCTGCCACCCAGATGGTCTTCCTCTCCAACAGACAAAAACACTCTGCTAGAACATGGAGTGGACTCCCACAGTTCTGCGGTCGACTCTTGCAGCCTGACCAGGAGGGAATGTAAATATCCCAGCGTGGAAGTCAGAAGTCGCCAGCTTGAAACCTGGAGTCACACAACCTTCCAAGTGCTCCTCTGTAATTCTTCTGGTCCTGCTCTGAGCTCCCTCCTCCCCACTGGAACTCTGGTCTCTCAACTGCCTTTGGATCCGTTTCACCTTCGCTGAGGTTTCCTAGGAGAAGATCTTCCTGGCAAACCATCTGTGCCAAAGCAGAGCTCAGTAGATCAGTGGAAAGCATTTTTCAACATGCTCAGCTCCTTTGCCAGGCAATGGTTAGTAAAGGGGGCTGAGCTGCACTGCAAAGCAATTTGTTGGATCTGGCCTCAGTGGTGTTACAGGGGACCCACCTTGAGGGGACCTCACTGCATCCACTCCGAGCATGCCCGGGAAACAGGCACAGGTGACCATCTCCCCAGATCACTGCAGGCCCATCCATGAGGCCACCCAATGCAGGTTGCATCAGCGGCAGATTATGAAAGGTCCAAGGGAGCAGCAGATCCTGCTTCTACCTGCCAGCAAAACCACCCACAATGCCCTGCTTCCCATTTACCTAAGCAAGAAGCAGATTGCCGTCATCCCCTTACCATGCTCCTTGTGCACTGACTGGAAGTGTGGAAAGTGGAAGACGAGCACTTCTGGGTTTCGCGGCAGCCTGCAAGCAGCCTGGTGGAGAGTGTGTGCCAGCTCCGTGGGAAGGCTGCCTCTGCTGGGTCCAGATCTGGTGGTAAAGCCGCACTCTGACCTGGCTGTGCTGCCACGTGTGGCACACATGCTCGAGCACACCCAGCCCACGCGCGGAGCACGTGGTGGCACTTCTCGCAGGGCTCCAGTGGGGAGGCTCTGCCTCACCCACCGCACGTCCCTGGTCCACCAGCTCTACCGGGCGGGGGGGAGGGGACCCAGGATGCCTAACAGGTGTGCCCTCATCTCACAGACCCAGCCAGGGTGGCAAGGAGGCTGTAGCCAAAAGGGGGGCCGGGGGGGCTGATACAGAAAAGATCCGCCTTTTCCAGCAACTTCACACCAACTCTGTCCAAGGCAAGTGCTTGCTCCAATCTGGGACACGTGACCTCTGGGGACCCCCCCCCCATGTATGTGCAAAGCAACTCAGCAAGCCTGGGCTGAGAAGCTCCAATTCCCATTCTCTGCCTTCAGAAGTCGTGGTTTTGATTACATCACTTGAGCATCCAACAGGCAGTTGCATCTCTCCTGCTTGAGCAGCTGTTTCACTGCCTGTGTGAATTGCAATGAAGTGTCAGTGCTGATTTTGTTTGGGTTTTTTTTTTTTTTTTTTAGGACTGTAGTTACAACTACAAATTCTGGCCCAAAATGGAAGGAGGGCATAAAAGGTGCACCAAACAACCCACAAGCACACCTCTGCTCCCTGCTGCCACTAGCTTTGCGGCGGCAGCCACAGTGATCCTCTTGACAATGCCAGCAATGCTGTTCTCTGGGCAGCTGGGGGCTGCCATCCTTCCCCCATAAGTTTCCTGGGAATTATGCTACATCATCAGGCCAGTTGATGAGGGAGAAAGTGGGCACCAGCAGCAATCTAGAGAAGGAGCAGCGCAGTGAGGTCTCCCTTTCACGCACCCTCAGCATCACCAGGTGGGGTGGGGAAATGGGTGGCCACTTTCATGGTCCTGCTTGTATCATTTTTAGCAACTTTGAGAAGTTGGGCTGAAAGGTGGCACAGTAACTGGGTAAACCTCATACGTGCATAAACATGAGCGACCTCAACGGCCTGGGTTTTCCTGGAGAGCAGCTTCTTGGTCAGCACCTGATGCAATTAAATCAAGGGCAAAGGTGTAGAGATTCAACTTCTTTTTATTATGGAAGTCTATAAAATAGCCACATTGATTATTTTCTTTATAAGATCACAAAATGCACAACATTCACTTATTCAACACATAATGGCTGCGGGTCCACCGAGTCATCTTCAGGCCGTAGCCCCACTGAACCCGAATGGGAGGTGGGCAAGAGCACCGGGTGCTGATGCACAACTTCTATTCCTTCCAACTGAGCTGGCCTAAGAGAACTTCCTTGTGGACCGACCCCAACATTATATACACATCAAAAACCACATGACACGAAGCACATCTTCACACAGCACCAACACAGACCCCACCCGACAGGTGCTTATTTAAGAGTAAGAATGAAGGGGCTCAGCTGAGTGGAGGGTTTCTTGGGCAAGTCCTGCAGTTCTGCAAGAGCTCAGCCTGCAGCTCCTGGTCACTTGTGCAGGAGCCCCTCCCACTCGACGGTGCCCCCTGCCCAGGCAGCACACAACTGCTCTTCCGTTCCAGACAAGGCTTACAATAAGGGGGGAATTCCTCTTTTACTAAATAACAAATATTTAACAGCAAAAACTTTTTAGACTAAATATCTATTTTGCATTATAACAAAAATAGTACTTATAATAATAATAATAATAATAGTTTATAAACTCAAAAACCCACCTTTGTGTATAAAATAATATAGTAACTTGGACTGTGCTAAGAAATAAAAAGAACACAAGACAGACACATATTCTGAGACTTGAAAGTGCTTCATCCTGCAAACCCACTGCAGTAACGTTTTAAAATATTTTAGTCAAGTTATATTAGTTAGGAATGATCAAGCAAACATGAGCCAGCCTTATCTAGACACAACACGAGCACACACACACAGGTCTATACACACTCATTCACACACACACGCACACACGCACACAGAGAGAGAGAGAGAGAGAGAGAGAGAAAATGGATAGGTAAATGCCTCTTACATTTGTATGGCCCCCTCCCCCCATCACTGCACATCCAGAAATATTGACTGGCTTTTAATGAACTGGCGGAACATCTTGCCTCAGTTTCTCTACAAAGCAATGATTTGGATGTCCTGACCTTCAATGCCCTGCTTCCCCCACCCCCACCCTCACCTGACCCTCGGAACACCTCCAGCTGCTCTGATGGTTCAGGGGCAAGTTCCCAAGTCTGTCCCTTGCATTGCCAGTTAGTTAAGGGGTCTAGTAACAGGTGATGGGAAAAGAACGTGCTCTGCTTGAGACTCACAGAGCAGACACCAGAGTCCTTGGCTGAATGGATCCAAGGTCAGGCTAACTCAGCAGCATTCCATGTACCTCTCACATTCCAGGCTACTTCATGGGTGCCTCTAAAAATGTTGCCACCACCCTGGCAGAGGCCATTTGGGTTTCTTGTGCTTTGCCCCTTGCCTCAGCACCCAGTGCCTGCTTGAGAGGTTTGATTCATTGTGATGGTAAGACATGTGGAATTAATGTGAAGATACAAAGTGAAGCTGGAGTTAAAATTGTACACTGAATTCAGACGCCATCTGCTCTCTAAGATGAACTGCTTGCAATCTTGTGATTTTAAGATATGCTGCTTAAGACATAAAGCTCACGATGTGTGCAAACAAGAAGCGAGAAGGGCCGCATGAAAGCAGGGGTGAATTTCCAAGGAGAGGCTTCAACCCATCACGGAAGCTGTGCCTCTGGACCGGAAAGTCCTGACTGCTGAGGGACTCTGTTCTTGTTGGGTGTGTCTCTTTGCTGGGAAAGAAGCACTTGGGCGATCTTGCCTGACTGCAAGGGTGAACGTTCAGAAAACACCAAAAAAACCAACATTCACCAAAACATCCATTGGGATCCTGGCAGTGAAACAGGTGAAACAGTGTCACCCTTTCCAGGTGACATTTCTTTAGTCATCATTTCTTTATTCGCATGGGACACAATCTATTGGTAAGTTCTTGTCCACAAGCCCCCTTGAAATGAATGGGAGAGCTGCCTCACCCGCACGCAGCTCCCATTTATTTCAAAGGGGGTTTCAGAAGAGACTTTACTGATAGATGTGGCATGCTGCATTTGAGACTACTAAGCTGCTCCAAATCTGCTCTGAAAGTAGCAGTCAAAGAGAGAGGCCAGCAAAGGAACATCCCAGCTTCTGATGAAGGTCATTCGTCTCCTCTGCCCTCACTGTCCTTGCCTAAGTTTGCAGCCATTGCCACTGAATCTTATGGGCTGTGGCGACAAACACAACCTGTATTTGCACTCATTTTCATCACGAGTTAGACATGTGCTGTAATGTCAGCAAGACAAATCACATGCATCACCACAGCCTATTAGATTAAATGGGAATGTGGGGAAATGAGGCAATGCGCAGTGAGGGCAAAGGAGGGAGACGAGGAACCTCGTGCAAGGAAGGGCATCAAAACGAAGAAGGCATTTATAGGAAGATTAAAAGAACAGGTGCACATGGGAGTCACTTTGCAGTATGCATAAAAAGGGTCCATGACTCAGCCCGAATGCTGAAGACCCCTTCTGCCCAAATGGATGACCTCGCACCAGAAAGACTGCTGGCTTTGGATTCACTCTCCTGGTTCCCTCTTTTTCTCTCATTCCTGCCTCTGTCCCTTTGCTGATTCTATCCTTTGCCGACAGATTCTATCCCTTTGCCGATTCTATCAGATCACAGCTACGCTTCAGCCACATTTGCAAGTCTGCAGATTCCCAATCCAATGTTTTCATAATTAAAACTGTGCGCAAGTTGGCAACAAATGATTTTGGCATTTCAGATGGCTTTGATCAAAGACCTGCTCTAGTAGATCCAAGGGTCTGATCTCTTTTGACTGACTTCAGAGAACAAGAGAGTGGTTCTCAAGCAATCTGATTACATGAAAAGTGCCACTGAGATAACTACTCCTGAGCATCCATTCACCATGTTTTTTCCTTGGTTCACAGCTCCATTAATAAGACAAGATGTGTTCCAAACTCCCTAGACAGGTGAAGAAGCTGTGGGGGTTGAATGTTCACCACACCTCTGAACAACATGCTGGTCCAAGCAGTTCCATTTCCTACTGCAACTGGTGGTGAGCCTGGGTAGCCCCCATTTTGAATCTCAGTTATGACCCTAGAAATGTAACTGTTTAATGAAAACATCTATAGTTTTGCTCTTCCTGCAAACAGATCCCAATCCTCAAGAGACTCCTTACCAGCCAGCTCTCAATTCCCATTGTTAGCTAGGAAACCACGCTTGGATGCACACGCTCTTCCTGGGGGCTTGGCACCTCCCTTGCTAATTCATGGTGGTTGTGGCATTTCTCAGAGTGCAATAATGGGAAGTGTCTGAACATGCATGAAGCAGGTTCCCGCAACGGCACTGTACAGACCAAGGAAACAAATGCTGAACTAACAGCACAGTCCAATGCAAGTTTAATCAGAATTAGGTCCTGTCGTTTTCCATGGGACCTACTCCCAGATATACGTGCACAAGATTGCACCTGAAGTGTTGGTTGAAGCAGAGAGAGTGAAAGACATACTGGGCACAGTTCAGCAAGAAGGTCTCCTGTGCCAGTCCCATTCCATGGGAGGTGTGCAAGAGCGTTGTTCCTGCACAACATCCATTTCAGTGGGTCAGTCCATTCAGTCCTTCTGCTAGATTCTTCCCATTTAGCTCATCAGCTCTAGGAGAATATCACACCCCCCAGATGTCAGTGCTGTTACCCTTAATGCTGTGATAAGTCAAGCCATTCCTGAACCATCCGAGCAAAGGAGCAACTTCAGGCACCTGAAACCACAGCATTACTTATTGCAGACACAGGTGGGGCCCTGGACTTCCAAACTGAGAGAAGCCCATGACCTTATGGGAAACCAAGGATTTCCCACAGGGGATTTCAAGGTAGGCAGCATAGCAGCAGTTGGAAGTGTCTGAAAATATATTGGTCATGACCCCAATTCTCTAACACTCATTGTGGCTGACTAGAGGAGTTGGTGGCAGACTAAGGCTGAAATTTGGCTGGGGACTTGGTCCTCAGAGAAGACCAATGAGCTCTCCCACTCACAAGGCCCAGAAGGACTCTCCCTGAAAGCCGAGAAACCAACGATCCCTTCTTCAATGTTACGCTTCCCTGACCCTGTTGGTGTAAGGAAGTAGTGGCAAAATACCTGCAGAGACACCTCACGATGATATAAGTCTGAGACACAAGTATCTGTGGCATGAACTCCAGAGAAATACACAGGGGCTTTGCAAAACATGGATTCAGTCATGTGAGGGTCTTCTGACTTTACAGAAATGCACACCTTTCTCCTCCAGTTTCTGACAGCTCACCTCAAGCTCTTGTAAATATGCCAGGGGAACCTGGAGTTTCGAAACAGCTGGTGAGCATTTACTAAAGGTTTGGCAGTTCCCAAGTCAGATTTGGCTGTTTCTCCAGTGTCTGCTTGGCACCAGGGAGAAGTACCGCAGCTTCTCCCTGGTGCTGCACACACTGGAGAAACAGCTACACTGGGATGACAGAACAGGGGAGCTGTTCTGCCCACAAACCACACAATACTGATTCGGGGTCTGGCAAGGGATTCTCTTGGCCATTCTCTCTAACAAAAGCAAGCACATTCCCCACACACACTGTTGCATTGCAGACTGATTTTGCGGACTGACTGAGACTCTGAAGGGGGGCATCCATCAGAAACCACTCACTGCTCAACCTCTGGCCAAGAGCACCTCTTCACAAAGGACTTGGCAGCCGGACCTCAGAAGGCCAGCTGACAAAGAAAGAGGCCTTCCGCCAGCAGCAGCAAACCTCTTCTTGCAGGAGGGAGAGAGAGAGAGCAAGTGCACGCACACAGTTTATGGCAACATCCTGGGTACGTTCAAGGCCATCCCCTTCTGTTCTGTGTTCGGAAATAAGACAGAATCCATCAAGGAGACCTCCTCAATTTGCGTCTGTTTTTCCCTCCCCTCCCACTAGCACAACACCATAGTTTTGGCCTGTTCTTCAGGGAAGGTTTTGCCCAAAGTTGTTCCACAAGGCTGGTCAGGCAGCATCTCTCCCAGTGGGGGCTTTCCTTTCCTTCCTTTCTTTTCTCCTCTTCCGGCCCCCTTGACCTCCCCCGCCAAGAGAAGCAGGCCAAGGATTTGGCTTACACAGTGGCACCCAACATGGCTTCTGTGTCTGTCAAGATTTCATTCTGATTTGAATCCAGTCCAGAGAACTTGACCTTCAGTCCATCAGCTGGGTGGACAACAGGCACCAGTGTGATCCGCGGGAAAGTCCTGGTGGCCAACTCAAAGCGGCTGGTGCTGGCCAGCTCAATGGCAAGTGCCTTGAGGAACAGCTTGGCAAGATGCTTGCCAAGACAGGTTCGTACACCCCCACCAAAAGGGAGGTAATGGAACCTGCCGTCTTTGTCTTCAGAGCGGCCCTGTCCGAAGCGGTCGGGGTCGAACACATCCACATCTTTGAACACAGGAGCTGTGTCGTGAGTGTCCCGGATGCTGTACATCACGCTCCAGCCCTTGGGAATTTGGAAGCCCTGTGGAGGTGAAAGCAAAGGGGAGTGTCAGCAGTGGAACGACTGCACAGGGGACAAGCAGGATGGAAAGACAAGCTGGCTGGCCGACTGACCAAAGGAGGCAGGGACTGGACTTGGGGATGGGACAAGAAACCATAGAAGAGCCAGATTTGTCTGCCCCCTGAATCATCAGGCAGGGAAGGCCCTTGAGAAGTTGCTTTTAAGTGCTGCTGCTTTTTGAACGTGGAAATTTAAAAAGTTAAAGGGAGAGAAAAGTCTCTCAAGCTGCTGCTGCCTGTGCCGGAAACCAGGGGAAGCACACATGGCCCAGGGGGCAACCAAGAACTTTTGTAGGCTGGTAGATTTGGAGGGATCAACTACAAGACCGTCTGATGGCTTTCCAGTGATTCACCACATCCTTAGAAAAGTTGGAGAAACAGGTTGCGTTGGGATGTCATAACCTCAACACATGTCAGAACTTTGACACCAGCCAAAATCCCATGAAAGCAGGCAACAGCTGGTGATTGTATGACATAAAAACGGCCATGTAAGCAAGCCTCAAGCCATGTTCTCCCAGATGAGATTCATCTCTCTTGAACAATTATCAACCAAATACTCACGGAGAGCAACCCACATGGTGTCTAATGCGACAATAAATGAGCAACATGTGGGGTACTGGAGACAGGAACACAAACATGCACTCATCCTTTGCCAGTTCCGTTCAAAAGGGTATGAACCCAAGCGCTTGACGCTCAGGAAGATCTACAAACTGCAACAGCCAGGCCAAGAGATGCTGTTTGGTTAGTAAGAAATTCCATCTGCTCTCAGTGAGTCACCCGCATGTCATCCAAACATCTGGTTCTAACCCACACTTTTCTTACCCCCCATTTTGAATGTTGGCTCCAGGGATTGAGTTTCGCTGCCCCAACATTTTGCTGTTCCTAAGGCCTCTAAGATCCCAAGAAGACACAGTCTTTTTCAGGACCTCCTCCATGCAGGATAAAAATGCATCTCCTGAAGAGGCACTAAGCTGCCCCTTCCTCACATCACATGACATCCCGCATCATTTTTTTAGATGCAATCATTTTCATAACATTTTAAAAATGTACATCACCCTGAGCCACTGTTCTTGCCCAAAAGGCAGCTGTTTGCATACCTGTGGGCACAGATTCTTGGGAAAGCAAGGCACAGAGCACTGCCTCATCCAGACAACCCTCCTAAAAAGGATTTGTATCACAAAGGGGTCCTTCGTTTTGACACCTGGGGAGGTGAAAGGTTCTGCCCCACTGCCCTCCAGCTCCTGCACTCACGTCCAGCTCGAAGGTCTGCAGCACCGTCCTGTACCCTCCGGAGATGGGAGTGAAGAGCCGCAGCACCTCCTTGATGACGCAGTCCAGGTAGTGGAGGCTGCTGATGGTGTCCAGCTGCAGGGAGCCCTCGCAGAGGCAGCCGTTGTGGAGGATCCCTTTGCTCCTCAGCTCTTCCCGGAGCTTCTCCAGAACCTGGGGGTGTTTCAGGAGCTGCATGACCAGGGAGGTGCTGGCACTGGCTGTGGTTGCGTAGGCAGCAAAGATCAACTCCAGGGTGCCATCCTGAAGGGCAAAAAGAACAGGGAGCGATATGCGTGAAAGGCAGGGCAGCATAGCCAGGCTCAAGCCATGGAAGCCTGGGTCCAAATCCCCACTGCCAGGCACAGCCAGTGTTGTTTCTCAGGGCACCATTCGCATTGGGAGCCTCTGCGGCCTGACCTGGGCACTGTGGCCAACTTTGGTTCCTACACCTGACTAGGCACGTCCACGTTCTTTCTGACTCTCCTTTCAGCTGAAGTTCAGTACCCAAACCGGAGGGCGGAGGAGGATTCCTAGGAAGCACTTTGACTGCTAAGCAGTGGCCCAGAAGGGCACAGCGACGAGCACAGGGGTGGAATTGCAGCCCCAGCAAAGGCGTCACTGCTCAGTCCTGGAAGGCCTGATGCTGGTGGCGCTGCAGGTTCTGCCATCAAGGTCGGTCTCCCAGAAGCGTATCCCACGAACGTGCCAGGAAGCATTTTTCGCAAGCTTCTGCACCCGAGAAGCAACCCAGGCTCTGTGGCCTCTTCCCACCTGACCAGCGCAGCGCCTCCATACCTTCAGTTCTTGCATGGTCAGCTCCTTGCCGTGCTCCCTGCCGCTTTCGATCAGGATGTCCAAGGCATCCGAGTAGTCCTTGCCCTGCGTGTTCTGCAGCTTTTCCCGGATGGCTTTCTCTAGGCCCTTCTGTAACACCTCTCGAGCACGGATCCCCTGCAGGAGGAAGACCAGAAGGCTGAAGCCCTGGATAAAAAGGGCTGCTGGGCAGCGATGCCTGCACCCCAGAGTTCCCCAGGCAGCTCTCCCTCACCATCAGCTGTTTCTACAGGAGAGAAATCATCACTGACCAAAGCACCGCACACACCTGGACTGCAGGGAGAGGAACAGCCGAACAGACCACCACCTGACCACACTTCAAGCCACTCTTAGCACACAGGAAGCTGCCTTCCTCCAAGTCAGCCCACTAGTTCACGATCCTCCCTTGGGATAGGCCCTTCCCTAGTCCTCCACCCCACGCCCGGATCAAGTCACCTCTTACCTTCCGGTAGCCACTGAAAGGCAGGTCCACCGGCAAGGAGAAGACATTCTCTACGAACTGCTGATAGACCTCAAAGAGGTGGCTCAGGTCTTCGTCCGGGATCCGGAACCCCAGCAGGACCCGGATGGCCATGCGGAAGGTGAGCTTCTGTGCTTCGTAGTAGACACTGATGGGCTCAGGGTTGCTGCTCCAGGCACGCAGAGTGTCCCGGATCACCAGCTGGATCTTGGGAAGGTAGCTCTCCAGGGCCTCATGGCTGAAGATCTTTGAGAACACCTGCAGGGGAGAAGGCAGGCAGAACACAGGTGACGAGAGAGGTCACGAGGGGCAGTTACTCCACCATCACTACAGACAGGACCAGCTTTAAGCCAACTGGACCCATTGTTCCCAACTGGGACCCACAGGAGGGTAAAAATAAATATTTTTACTAAATCATTTCACAGCCACTAAAACAAGTGGTGTTGTGACTATTTACTTTTCAAAGGTCATCTACGCATCTTGCTTGTTAACTCGTAGGCTTACAGGTACGCAATTTTAGATTAAAACATGCTTAGATCCATTTGGACCATTAACTCAGGTGCACATTTTACGTATATCTCTAAGATTATACAGAGCCTGGTTGTGAACCTGAAGCCCCACAAAAAAGACTGGTAACTGGGTCCCACCGCAGTGATGTGCAACCTCTGTGAGCCAGCAGGCGTCAGGCAACGCTGCACAGGATCTTCAGGTGGCTCAGGCCCACTGCTTACTCTCTCCGATGCACCTCACAGTGTTGTTGCAAAGATAAAAGGGAGAGGGGTGCAAACAAGCATGCCGTGTGTGCTGCACTGAGCACCTCACAGGAAGGACAGAATCAAAAAATAAACGTAAACTAAACTAAAATAAAAATGCTCTTGGCCACAGTTCACCCGCATTCCACCTCTGCAAGAGATTCTGGGTTACCTCTTACAATGGGTTTAGCACACATATAAAAAATGCGTAGATATAGAACATGCACATACTGCATCCATGATGAACCTCACGCAAATAACCTCTGTGAGAGAAAGAGGTGAGTGAGCAAAGGTTAGGAGAGGATCAGGGACTGCATGTGTGCACTTTGCATCTATTGCAGGGACGGAAAAGTGCCCACTTCCCCAAGTCTACATCATTTGTTATTGCACCAGTAAAACCACCGGCATTCTGCACACCAGGCTCAGGCAAATCTTTCTCTTTCTGTCTCAGTTCCCCCATCTGTGAAATGGGGTGACAAGATCACTGTGCTGGCAGGATAAAGAGCCTGTTGTGCTGCTGCAAATTAAACCACCTGGAACTGCACATTGCAAAGAGGGGAGACTCGCACTCCTTCAACGGTCGTGTCCAGTGTGTGTCCCTTTCCTCTCTTCCTAGGGACCCAGGTGCTGCCAATGCATGCGCCACCCAAACTGCTGCTCAGGATAGAGAGGGGCTCACAAAGCAGGGTGCAGCGCAAGCAGATCCTGGAACTGAGGGGAAGCATGGCCAGAAATACTACAGGGAACCCCAACGCAGGCTGCTGTGACGGTGCGGTGCGGTGCAGACATCTGCCACAGCAGAGTCTTGGACTGACCTTGTCAGGGCCTGCCAGAGAGCTCCATTGACAGGGCTGGGATTTATGGCCCAAAGAGGATACCTGAGCAGCATCAAAAACTTTGGCAGCCTCTTCTCTATCCAGAGCGCTCCACAGTTCACGTTTCTGTTCTGCCCCACACGGCCTCCACCCACCCCCCAGGACCTGGGCGGAAAGGGAATGTTTGCTTATTTTTGATTAGCTCACACGTGCCTGGCGTGCCAGGCCTCCCAGCACCAGCAGCAGGGGGCACGGGCCAAGGTGAAGGTCAGTCGAGACTCTAGGAGGTCTGCCGACATCCGGCTCCTGTCGAGAAGGACCTGGTGGGAAGAGCTGGGCTGGGGAAGGCGAGGGGGAGCCACAGGCTCCACTCCTCTCCAGCAAAAGCTGGCAGCAGCCTCTCTCAGAGAGCATCACCTTTCAAGCTGTCAATGTGAGAAATTTCCCCCACCCCTTCTGCCACCAAGGCCTGCCTGAGGAAGAGGAACCGTTTCCTGGACGCGGCCCTGCACTGCTCACGCACGGCGCCTTTTGCTGTGTCAGATAACAGGCACGCTCGGCGATGGCCTCAGAGGCTACAATGCCTGCTTCATAAAGAGAGCTGCGCTTCGGGCACCAGGCTGGGGGGGGGAGGAGTCCCTCAGTGGGAGATCCACAGGCAGCAAGAGGCTGGAGCTGTATGGCGGAGTACCCTGGACAGGCCTGGATGCAAGGCCGAGGAAGACCCTAACTGCAGCCATTCAGCTGTGAGACCGGCCAGTGTGGGGCTCCTTGGACCATCCACCCCCCACCCTCACCTGACTCACTGTAAAGCAGATCCCAAGGGATCTAAGTGCAAATTACCGCCTGCGTAGGCTTTACGGAATGTGCAGCTCACTTTGGATACTGTCTGGAAAAGCAGGCAGGAAGGCGTCACTGCGGCCCAAAATGGTGAGGGACGAAGACCAACCCTGGCAGATTGTGGCCTGATCCCCTGCACAGCTTGATCCACCCCACCCCACGAACCCTGCTCAGTGCAGACATTGGCAAGCATAGAGCAGGGCACCTCTCCCTCCCCCAGAAAGTGCAGCTGCCCCTGGAATTCTGGGGGCAGAAAGCAGCATTTGGACACAGACAGACATTGCAACCGAACCACATGGGGCGTCAGCCACCCCAAAACAGCGCAAGGACATCTGTGGACTGTTTGGTTTTTTCTGAAGCAGCAAACCTGGTTTGTCACTCCTCTTTTTCCCTGTCATACAACACCACAACCAGGGGACAGGCACTAAAACTGAATGTCGGGAGAGTTAGAACAGACAAAAGGAAATATTTCTTTCTCCAGTAGGTAATTAATCTAAGGAACTCCTTGCCAGAGGAAGTGGTGATGGCACCTGAAGGTCTAGATCCTTTAAAAGGGGATCGGGCAGATTGGTGGAGGAAAAGTCCATCACAGATGGGCATATGCAGCCTCCTGGTTTTAGAGGTAGGCTATCACTGAATGGTAAGGGGTGCCCACAGGATGCAAGTCTTTTGTGATCTTGTGTGCTCCCTCAGGCATCCGGTGGGCCCTGTGAGATACAGGAAGCAGGACCAGATAAGCCCTGGGCCTGATCCAGCAGGGATCTTCACAAGCTCCTCCCCATCCCAGCACACTTGCCTCACTCATACTTGCACACATACAGACAGGAAGGCATGCAATACCTGGGGCCTGCTCTCTGCCTTCCAGGGCTGCAGTGAGCTTCAGCCCGTGGCCAGTCCCCCGATGATTAATGCGGCTAACCAGGCCTGCTAACCGGGCTGTCCACCTTCTTTGGCACGCTTCAAGGATCATTAGGGGATTATCAAGGGACTGGCCATGGGCTGACGCACACTGCAGCTTTGGAAGGCACCTCATATCCAAAACAAGAGCCATCCAGATGCACCCAGAAGAAGAGATAAAAGGAAGAGCGAGCAGCTGACAGCCAAGGTTACTTCCTCGGTTCTATTTTTAAGCCAGACCTTCGCCCCGGTCCAGGAGACGGGGGTGGCCAGGGGAGCTGCTGTGAAGTCCTACAAGAGAGATGCCTTTACCCAGCGTGCCTCCCTTCCCCTCCCCAAGGAAACCAGGGACAAGGCCTCTCTCCACCCTCCCCAAACCTGGAGAGGTGCCCAAGATGTTCACATGTGCCAGGAAGGAAATGTCTCCTTGGCAGCCAGAGGCAGGCAGAAGCTGGGACTGTCACCGATGCCCGTCGGCACCCAAAGTCCAAGTGATGCTCAGGAACAGCACTGAGCAGCACCCTGACAACGACCCCCCTGCTGCGTGTTTTTTTCTGGAAGCTGCAGTTCAAGCGAGTGGCGACTGCGCTGCGGAACGGATGGCTCTTGTTCCTGCCTCCTCTCCTCTCCTCTCCTCTGCTCAGAAAAAGGAAATCCTTTTCTGCAGACTGAACGCTATGGCCAGCGACGGCAGGCGGGCACACTTGTGCAGGCAGCACTTGCCGCGAAGACTCTTGCCTCGCCCTCCAGGTCCTTGGCCTGCCCTTCTCACGCGGAGTGGAAGCAGCCACCTTCCAGCGGATGCAGGAACCAGGGAGGAGCTAGCCAGGAAGTCCCAGCTGCAGATCTCAGCTGCTCTCTCCAGGAACCACGTGCTGTCCTTCCACCGGCTGATGGCCTTATCTCTTGCCATACATGCAGCCATCACCTCCTCCTCTGGCAACAGATGGGTTGACTAGAGCGCATGCCCGTGCTCTGTGGCCCCTGCGCAGCCTGTGTGACACTCCAGGCAGTACTACTTGCTGGGCCTTTGAAGCCCTTCTTCCCAACACTCTCCCTCGGAGGCTTTGCTTACCTGTAGCCTAAATCCTCTGCTCCCTCTAGTGAACATTTGCAGAACTGCACCTCCCTTCCCACTCACTCCCTGCTTCCTTCCAGGATTGCTGGAATGGAGCTGATGAAGTGGCCTCCTTCGGAGTCAAACCCCAGGGCTTCTGTGCCTGCGCTGACTGGCAGCAGCACTCCAAAACACCATGCTGAGAAGGGCCTCCCCAACCCTCCCTGGAAATGCCCAGGCATCAACACACTGTGTTGGCAACCTTCAATCTCAAAAGACTATGGTATTGCGCTCTGAAAGGCGGTTCTGGAACAGCGTCTAGTATGGCTGAAAAACTAGTGTGTGTGAGAAAAACACCACACTAGTCCCCTATGAAAGGGGCTGAGCACTGACAGTTCAGCTGCAAGAACAGCGAGCACGGCCAAGAGGCGAATCTCTTCAGCTGTGTCAAGACAGGTGCTTCAGAAGACTACAGCAAAGCAGCACCAGTGCAAAGCTTTGCAGCAAGCCAGATTGGATGGGACCAAGCAGATCTTTCCCACAGGATTTCAATCTGGTTTGCAAAGTTGCCATGAATACCATCAGCTTGATCTCTTCACATGCTAGAAAGCTACAGTGCGGGCATCACAGCAGGCTGTGTTGGACAGAGACCGGGCAGCTGCAGCATCCCAGTGCGAGGTAGGGCAATTTTTTTTCCACAAACAAAGATCGTCCAGCACACCGTCCTGGGCCTCTGAAGCAAGTGTGCCAGTAAGAGGCCTTCAGGGTGGGGAGGGGGGACGGAATGGGGAGCTCCCTCCAAAGAGGGACTGAATGATCCCAGCTATAAGCAGCCAACTGAACCACGGCATGGAATGAAAACAGGATATTTCGAGCATTACGGTTTTCCTTAGGCAGAACATTCTTGCCCTGGTGTCTCGGCAGCAGGATGTCCAGGTATGTGCGACACCAAGCCTGCTGCTCTGGGAGCCTCGGCGCCGCCTGCTTGCCGAGTTCATTCTGGGGCTGGGGGGGGGAGAAAGGGAGACCTGACGGTGACCCTTGGGTGGAGAGTGGATCTCCAATTCGGACTGGCACCAGGCAAATCCCCAGCACAGTCGCCAGATACCAGTTTCTTGCAGATATTCAGCTCCTATCTATGCAACTGTAGCAGAGAAAACTGGTAAAGTGGAAACATCGCAGCAAGACAGCGCAAGTCCCGTTTCCACAATCAGCTGCCCTCAAAGAAGTCCTGAACTCACGTCACCCCCTGAGGTGTTTATGCGCCCAAGGGCGATGTAGGGAGACTGACAGCCCACGGCAGCACCAAAAGCTCTTGCCACACCTCTCCTTCGTCCCAGGAAAAGTGACTGTGTGAATAACCAGTGGGTGCAGTTTGCAGTCTCCCAGACAGATTCTCTCAGAGTAAGCAAGCAGTGCCAACACCGGGTAGCTAGTCAGCCCTCATGGCACAAGTGAGTGGACCCTCCCCTGACAGAACCACCTTAAATAAACCATGAAAGGAGGGACATGCTTGTTCTCAGAAATACATATCTGAAAGAACTAGGAAGACAAGTGTTCCCCATAAGCCCCAAAGTCAACTCTAACGGAGAGGAGTTGAGGGTCACCAGCAGCCAGGGAAATCCAGGTTGTCAAGAGGCCAGGTTGGCCTCCCTCAATCCAAGCAAGTCCAAGTAGCAGGCCTCACAGCCCTGGAGGCCTCCTTTCAGCCCAGCCAAGTCTTGGCTCTTGCTGGAGACAGGATGCCCGGCTTGATGGTTCAGTGGCCCTGCAAGTCTCGTCTGCCAGCAGACTTGGCACAGGAACGTACCCCAGGACTGCCAGGTCCAGCGGCACAGAAAACAGAGAGACACCCCCCCACCACCACCAGTTGGTCCTGCCTTTGGGCCTGAAAGCCAGATGTCCAGGAAGGAAACCACCACCCCAGCACTGCCTTCCCAGCTGCTGCTTTGCATGCTGCAAGGTTGGAAAATGGGGGTGACGGCCTTGGGCACTTCCAGGTTGGGAGGGGGGGTTTGTTCAGAATTCTCACACTTTGTTTACAAACTCCTAATAGGTGGTTGACGCGCTGCAGTCCTTCACCCTCATTCTCCCCATGGTTACATTCATGGGGGAGGGGGGAACATACCCATTAGTAAGCCCAGCAACTGGTCCTTGATGGCTGCTTTGCCATCTTTGTAGGACAGAGCTGGTTTTGCTGTGTTCAGTCACATGAGGGGCTGAGCCCCTTCTCTGCCCCGTCCTCTTTCAGGGGCTTGTACTGTTGGAGGGTTTCTTTCAGGGTCAATGGCCGCGACTGGATGGCACATCTGGAAGTGCCCTTGGGCAAGTTCACAGAAATATTCTTGGAGCAGAGCTGAATCCCAGAACTGAAGGAGGTCAGGACACGAGAGTCTCCTCTCAGGAGGGGAAAGATGGTGAGAGGGACTTTAAGGAGAGAGGGGCTGCCGCAGCCAAGGAAACTCAAGTGCAAGGCGGCCTCGGATCCCAGAGAAGACAGGCCAAAAGTCCTGCTCTTTCAGGATGTGCCCCTAAATCAGGGGCCCTGAAAAAGGCGGCCTGGAGTGGGGAGGAAGCAAAGCAAAAAAGGCGACCTCAACTCTCAATGGAACAGGAGAGTCTGCAGCAAAGGAAGAGAGAAGCCGGGAGGTGGAGAGCAGCCAGATTCCGAGGACCAACGAGCCCAATTCTGCAAGCTGCCTCTGATAGCTGACTTTGCCTCACTTGTCCTGCCTCTGTAAGGGCTCTGGCATGAAAGGCACATGCTCCCATTTCTGTCAGGAGGGTTGTGGTGCTTGTTTGTGCTTCAGCTGGAATGCGCTCGCAATGCTTTTATCTCCAAGCAGCTCCAAAGGAGGAGCAGCCTCCAGGGCAAGGAACTGACTGAGTGGGCTCTGAGCTCAGCCAAGCCAGAGTATCAATGGCCCCACTGCATGGAGGCACTGCGGGCCTAGAAGTGCGAAGAAGCACACCTGACCCCGGCAATCTGGGAACACCGTAATTAAGGGGAAACTAAGCAGATGAATCAGACAAACATCTTGTCTGACGGAAACTGATCCCACAGCATGCCAAGGCCCCATTGTGCCAGGCAGTGGCTGGCTGAAAGGCAGCGCTGTCCTGAAGGCCTAAGGAGGTGCGGCAAAAAGGCCCTTTGTGCCAGTCCCTGCACAGCCACCTCCCGCTCCCTCCTCATCCCCAGCAGCTGGCTCCTAGAATCGGCCTGCTTGCCTGCCCTATTCAGTCAACCTGCTTGCTGCTCGCTCCACTCAAGGCTTCCAGCTGCTTCGGCAGGCCTTGCTGCTTTTAGGCTTCAAAAAGAACCCAGTCTCAGGCTTTCCCAGAATGGGGGGGGGGGGGAGAGAACCTCACTGGGGCCAGTGAAAGAGAGGGGTGACAAGACCTGGCTGTCAGCAGTCCTGAAAAGGGGGCAGGCCAGCGGGGTGACCGCAAGGGCAGCAGACATCAGCTGTGGGAAACCCGCTGCATTAGAACAGTGAGGTAGAGCTTCCATGTTCAAAGGCAGTAAACCACAGAATGCCAGTTGCAAAACAAAAGCGGCCGAGAAGGTTGCTGCCATCCTGCCCGGCTTCTAAGGGCACCTGGGTGGCCACTATGGGAAGCAGGCTCAGGTAGATGCACTAGCCAGGCACAGGAGAGCTCTTCTCATGCTCTTCATTCTGAGGATGTGGGGTGGCAGGGCTCAAGAGGCCACCAGACTCACACTCTCTCACACTGGGGCCTCATCCTGGGCTGGAGGCCCTCGGCACATGCTCAAAGGCCTGCGTTACAAGCACTGGGGCTGGCACAGCTGCTAGGCAATCTCGCGCCACGGACAACCAGCCCCAGGCATGGGTGATGCAGCCAGCACAGCCTGGCTTTCTTGGCCTTGCTACTGCCTCTCCCTGCTGAGACTGCTGGGAGGGAGGAAAGAGATCTTTCCATCTAGGCTGATGGGTTCTGAGCTGTCTGTGACAGAACAGATCTTGGGGTGGTGGTGGACAGGTTGATGAAAGTGTCGACCCAATGTGCGGTGGCAGTGAAGAAGGCCAATTCTATGCTTGGGATCATTAGGAAGGGTATTGAGAACAAAACGGCTAGTATTATAATGCCGTTGTACAAATCTATGGTAAGGCCACACCTGGAGTATTGTGTCCAGTTCTGTCTCAAAAAAGACATAGTGGAAATGGAAAAGGTGCAAAAGAGAGCAACTAAGATGATTACGGGGCTGGGGCACCTTCCTTATGAGGAAAGGCTATGGCGTTTGGGCCTCTTCAGCCTAGAAAAGAGACGCTTGAGGGGGGACATGATTGAGACATACAAAATTATGCGGGGGATGGACAGAGTGGATAGGGAGATGCTCTTTACACTCTCACATAATACCAGAACCAGGGGACATCCACTAAAATTGAGTGTTGGGAGACTTAGAACAAACAAAAGAAAATATTTCTTTACTCAGCGTGTGGTCGGTCTGTGGAACTCCTTGCCACAAGATGTGGTGCTGGCGTCTAGCCTAGACGCCTTTAAAAGGGGATTGGATGAGTTTCTGGAGGAAAAATCCATTACGGGGTACAAGCCATGATGCGTATGTGCAACCTCCTGATTTTAGAAATGGGCTATGTCAGAATGCCAGATGTAGGGGAGAGCACCAGGATGAGGTCTCTTGTTATCTGGTGTGCTCCCTGGGGCATTTGGTGGGCCGCTGTGAGATACAGGAAGCTGGACTAGATGGGCCTATGGTCTGATCCAGCGGGGCTCTTCTTATGTTCTTAAACTACAATTCCCAGGAGGCCTTGCAGGTCTCTTGTTATCTGGTGTGCTCCCTGGGGCATTTGGTGGGCCGCTGTGAGATCCAGGAAGCTGGACTAGATGGGCCTATGGCCTGATCCAGTGGGGCTGTTCTTATGTTCTTATGTAGAGAAGCCCTTTTATTCTTCCAGGGGCAAAAGAGCAATATATGTGGATAGCCCTGAAAGGCCCCGGCAGTGTGCGCTGCACATGGCATTCCCAAAGGGTTCTTCAGGCACACAATGTCTTTGCTGCCTCCACCTGAGTGCACACAAGACTTCCACTCCCTTCAGGCTCTGAGCAGTCGCCCCCCCCCCCTTTCAGGCACTTTATCCAGGGTCTTCTTCACAGCCGATGGTGGGATGCCATCATCCCCCCCCCACTTGCACTTAGGCAGCAGCTCCCAGCCCTGATTTGAGGAAGAAGAGATGGAGCGAGGAGGAGAGGGATCCAACCAAGAGGGGCCACGGACTGGTGGCCAGAAGGCCTCTTCCCTGGCAGCTCACTGGGTGGGGGGCAGCACTTGGCAGGCCACCTCAGGCAGTCCCTGGTGGGAGAGCCGGGAAGCTTCCCCACAGTCCACCGGGTCCTGAGAGCTCTTCTCTTCCAGGCCCCCTGGACCAGGGGAAGGGGGTTCCGCATCACCCCCCGGGCCGCTTTCCTCGACCCGGAGGAAGAGCCTTGCCAGGAAACGCGCCTTTCCACCGGCGTCACGTCCGCAAGCGCGCGTGCGAAAGCAGGCCGGGCCCCACCGCGCATCGCCCTTTTAAGGCCGGAGCCGGCGGCACGCTCGAGTGCCTGCCAGGTTACTACAGTTCAACTTCTCCACGTGCCGCCTGCCGGAGCGAGGAGCTCCCGGGCTGCAGACCTGGCGGGCGGCTGCCGCGGAATGCGGCTCACGGAGCAGGCATCGTAAAACCATTAGGGCTCGGACGGTCCCCCGCCGGGAGCGGAGACAGACTCTCCGCGGGGGGCGGCGGGGCGGACCCTCTGCAGCCCCCTCCCCGCTTCCTGCGCGGGTGGCTGCGGCGATTCCTGCAGCCCCTCGACGGGGAGCACAGAGGACGCCCGGCGCCCTGCAAGGGGCTTCCCCGGCCCGAGCGCTTCCCTCGGCCCGGCTGAGGCTGTCCTTCCCCCCACCAATCGCGCCTGGAGCCCTGGCACGCTTCGCACGGGGAGGCCGTCTGGGGGCGAGGGAGGCGCGGCTGCTGCAGCTACTGCTGCTCGCCCCAGATCATGGCGGGGGGGGGGTCTTCCTGCCGCCCCGCGAGGGTCAGTCCGCCCTGAAGAGACCGGAGCTGCTGCCGCCCTGCTCGGAAGGAGAAGAGGCGGGCGCGCCGTCGGTGGGCCCACATCGCCCCTTTAAATTCCTCAAAGGCCGCCGCGGTCGGCCAGGCAGGCTGGAGGGGAGGGACGCGCGGCGGCAGCAGCAGCACCCACGTGGGGCTGGAGGGAGGCAGGGCGGCGTCCGGAGGAGGCTTCCCCTCCTGGCAGGCTCTGCGCTCCTGCGAGGGGACGGGAAAGGCGCTCTGCACGTGCCCAGGGGCACTTCCTGCTGCGCCGCGGCCCCGATTCTGCTCGCCCCCCCATCGCAGGCAGTTCCTCTGGCCGTGCAGAGCCCCCCTCCCCGCGCTGCAACACGCTGCTGGGAAGCTGGGCCCGGCTCTGCTCAGTGGGCACTGACGGAGGCACCCCCCGACAACACAGGCCCCCTTCGCTGACAGCCTGCTGCCTGGGCCTCGCGACCACACCTGCCCCCCCCCCCGCGAAAGGGGGCAGGGATTCCAGCCGCCAAGCCTGGCTCAGGGCTGGCTCTAGAGATCTCCCCCCCCCCCCCCCCGCCGCCGCTTCTGGGCAGTCAGGAGCATTTGCCACACAGGGCATTGCCGCCACATTCCCGCCACAGGGCAGGAGTCCTGGCACTTTGGGGGCCCTCTCCTTTCACCCACCACCTGCTTCCGTGGTGAGCTGCGCACAAGGAGCTTCTCAGGAAGGATGCACCAGCAGCCACAGTTGTGATCCTTGCTCCACTGCAGTGGGGGTCCCTTCTAGGCCACTGGTTCCCAAGAGGCCTGGAGAAGCTCCAGCCTGATGTATAAATGTCAAGGGTTGGGGCTTTGATGCTGATGGGGCAGCAGTGCTCTCCCCCAACCGCAGCTTGTTTAACCCTTGATGCGTGCGGCCTCATCTGCCCTGTCAGTTTTACAACGCTACAAAAATTGGGCCATGACCCACTGGTGCGTCCCAGACCCACAGTTTGGAAACCCATGTTCTAGGCCAGGGGTGTCCAAAGTTTTTGGCAGGAGGGCCACATCAGCTCTTTGACACTGTGTCAGGGGCCGGGGGGGGGAATTAATTTACATTTAAAATTTGAATAAATGTACATAAATTTACATAAATGAATATATTAAAGATGAACTTATATGAATGAATGAAGGTCTTGTGACGATAGCGCCTTTCGCAAAGCAAGGCTGGCCTTTCCTTTGCTGCCGCTGCAGTGGAGGAAGCCCTCATCCCACAGCTCACACGCATCGGCCAGAGTGGGCTCCAACAAACCTCCAGAGGGCCAGAGGCTCATTGGAGACTGGGGGCTCCCCGAGGGCCGCATTGAGAGGCCTCGAGGGCCACAAGTGGTTCCAGGGCCGGGGTTTGGGCACCCCTGTTCTAGGCTAACAATTTAAAGGCAGGGAAAGTTGCTTTTGACGTGATGTTCCAGGCACACTGCCACCCCCAATAGAGTGGGGGAAACCTGACAATCCCAGACAAAGCAGCCCACCTGGGGCAGCCCCACACTTCTCTTGCTGTTGGTCGTGATGGGCAGAGGGATCCACAGCCTCTGGACGCAGGTGCTGGGCTGCTGGGAGGCTGCTGCCCTCCTGCTCTGTGCGGGGCAGCTGGGTGACTTCTTTTAGAACAGGAGGTGGGCCTGGGTGAACTGCTGCTGTCCGATCCAATCCAGCAGCAGGGCTGTTCTGGCACAAAAGTGGCCCAGAGACTGACGGGAGCATCACAGGACCTCAGTAGTGAGTGCTCCAAATTGGGCTGCCACCTGGAGGCAGGGGGTGGGACAGGTGGGTGGATCTGCCCTTTAACAGGCACCTCAGTCTGGGAGCAGCTCACCTGCCTCTCCACCTGTGTCCCTGCATAGAACAAGTGCCCCCCACGTCTCAGGGAAGAAACCTCTTGCCTGCCCCCCCTTCAAGGCCACCCAACAGCAACTCCCACTGAGTGTCTCTTACCTTCCTCTTGTGCCTGTGGATGTCCCCGATAGAGTTGGCCACCGTGTTGGGACCCAGCAACATCCGGGTGCTGCGGGGCCACTCGGTGCTCACCAGGCTGTGCTCCCCCATCAAGATCTTGCGCACGTTCTCAGCACCCGTCACTCGGATCAAGGGGCGTCCCAGCAAGTGTGTCTTGAAGACATTCCCATACTTCTCCCTCCTGGACGACTGGAAACAGGAGCCCTGGAACAGGCACATGGATGGGGCGTGCATAAGCTCTGCTTGTGAGAAACATGTCTCCCCTCGCACCCCATTCTTCCCCCAGAACAAGACAGGTCCTGACCTGCAGCTGCACAGCAGAATAACCTGTCCTTAAATGCTGGATCCCACCTGGACCAGGATTCCGTTCAACAGCATCAAGCCCAGAGTTAGTATCAGCCCCGGATTATGTGTGAGTGTCTAAGCAGCTACAGAGTGCCTTTTGTTCACCAGGGAGTTCCTGCAGCATGGCCTGACCAACACCTGGAATTGAGAGGAAGGGCCCCCAGCTAGACAACCTGGCCCTCTGGCTGGCTCGAATCACGATCCCTCCCTAGTTCCAGCAGCTGAAGCACTGGGAGGCCCCCTGGGGCTTGGCCACTATCATGATGGTGCCATATTTTTCATGCACTTGATATAAGTGGATAATAATTGGGGGGCTCGTAAGGAGATACACCCACTCTGCCAAAAAAGCCAGATTGCTTCATTCCCTCCCTAAGAACAGGGTAGAACATCTGAAGGGATAACAGGCCTGGTTGGTGCTGCGTGGTCCTCTCAGCCCACTGCCACTTACTGCATGGGCAGCTATTCCTGCCCCTTGTTGAACACTTAGCAGGAACATCCCAGGTGCACAGTGTGCACAGTTAGTCAGTCCTGGACCTAGATGTACATGTGTACCTGGAGTGGGGTGAGTCTTTTCAGACTGGGTTCTCATTGAAATGCTGCTCAAAACTAAAGGCAAATGAGCAGGAGTTCTGGGGGGGCCACCTTCCATCCTATGCACCCACATCTGAATACAGTCTTTCAGAAGTAAATGCAGATGGGCTTTGGAGAAGAGTGGGAAATATTGCCTCTCTAAAAGGATGGATGTACTAAAACGGAGCACATCTCAAAACGTACTCCCTTTTGCTCCCCCTGCCAGGAATGGCCCCAAAGGGAGGGGCTGCTTGCCCGCCTAGCTGCCAGCCTGAGTGCCCCACCCCCCAGCTATGCCACTGTCCTTCTCACTGCATGTGAAGGCCAAGGCAAGAGAAAAGCGAGGTGCTGCTTGAGGATGACCCTTCCTGACTCCAAAGGGCCACAGCAGAGAGATGACTGCAGCTACACGTGGGGCTGTAAGTGGACACCATGGCTGCCTGGGCTGGCGCTGAGCAGCAAGAGTGACCCGACCTCCTCAGGGTGGTTGTCAGAAGAAATTGGGGCACTTCCAGGTGTGCTCCTCAGCGCCAGCCCAGACAGCCATTGCTGTCCACTTACAGTCCCATGTGAAACTGCAGCACCCTTCCCCACTGCAATCCGTGTGGGGTGTCAGGCTGCCCAACCTGACTCTGTGGCATCTGGGCACAGGCCTCTCCAAGAGAACCAGTGGCAGGAGCGGATTCAGTCCTCCTGCTGCTGTTCTCCAGAGAGGAGGGCTTTCTGCAGGAAAGAAGGTGGCAGCCCGAGTATCAGCATCACACAGATGGACACTGGGCAACAACTGGGTGAATGAATGCAGAAAAGCCACTTGGCTGCTCCCTGACACGTGTGCCTGGACAGGTGGTGCCTTTGGTCACTCCCTGGTGTGGAAGGGGCACTCTGCACATGCTCAGGGAGAAAACAGTTGGTTCACCACAAGCACCAAGTTCCTTCTGAGGGTGCAACCTGGTTGGCATGCATCTGTGCTAAAGGTTCTACAGATGCTGGGCGTGGCAGGAGTGACAGCTGCCCAACAGAGATGCTGCACACTGACCAACAAGACCTTCTGAAGCAGCTGTGGGGCAGGAGTCCCACATGCACCCTTCCCACTACTTCCCAACATCCACCAGGCCCACCTTTGGGCTCCCAACAGTGACTTCTGCTGACCTTGAGGATGCTTCCCAGGGGGCTAACAGCCCAATCCTATCCACACTTTCCAGGGAGTAAGCCCCATTGATTCTAATGGGACTTACTTCTGAGTAGGTGCGCGTAGGATTGGGCTGTCAGTCTGCTACTCTGGCTGCCTCTTTTGCACCCTGGTTTTGTTTTTCAGATTGGGGGGAGGAAATGAGGACAAGCGGCAGGAAAGGTGGGAGTGCACACGCTTGGCCACCTGAAGCATGCGAGGGGCTTGGGCCAGCCCTGCTGAGCCTCTCACCCCTAAATGCCCATGGACCTCCCAGGAACACATCTCAGCTTTGCTTTCAGAAAGTCAGTGGCAAGAGAGTGAGGAGGCAGAGGAAGGAGCCCTCTTCAGGCTCCCCCCCCCACGTTCCCATCAGTGGGGAGAACAGAACTTCCCTCTGGGTGGGGACCACCTCTCTTGACTGAGAGGTTGGGCAGAGGGGGAGGAACGTCTGGGAGGTGTGAAGTATTGGAGGTGGGCATGCCGTTCCCCACCGCTAAGGGCTGACCTGTGTTGACCCTGCAATGTTGGCAGCCTCTCACATGGAGTCTTGCTGGGCTTTCCCTGCCTTGGGTGGGCCTGATTCAGCTTAGGGACAGCTGGTGGAATCTTGGCACAGCAGGGGCAGGGGGGCTTCCTTTTCTTCCTTGCCCACCGCCCTCTCCAGGCTCTCCTTGCTGCATTTTTCAAGAGCTGGGTGGGTAGAGATCCTCTGGGAAAGGACCCCAAAGGTCTCCAGCTCAGAAAACGGACAGAGCTGAGGACTTTTAAGAACTCTCCCACATGCTGTTCACAGCCATAGGGTGGGGGGGGGGCAAGCAACGAGAGGGGTGAGGACATCAGGATTTTGGGTACCCCCCAAGTAAACTCTTGAAGGCACTCTCGAAAGTGCCCGCAGTTTTTGCCTTCCTCTTGCAGGGTCTCTCTGCAAGGGGGGCGGCTGAGCGCGCGGGGGGGGGGGTATTTTGGCGAGGACAAAGCGGGGCTGTTCAGGTGAGCAGGTTCCTGATCCGCGCCAATCTCAGGCAGAGCTTTGGGGCCCTCCAGAAAGGCTCGCTTGTGCTGCGCCTGCAGCGCCACAAAGGGCACTTTATGCGCGGCGCCTTCGCCAGCCCAGCCCGACCCAGACGCCTCTCGGTATTTTTAGCCCGGGACGCTGGACGGAGCCTCTTGGCGAGGGAGAAGCCCCCCCGCGCCCCCCGCAGCTTTCTTGGGCAAATAAAGCCCCATTGAGCCGGGGCTGTTAACCCCTTGCTGGCCTGCAAGCGCCCCTGTGGGCGGGGGGGGGCGGGGGTTCTCCCGAGCCGGGGACGCCGGACACAGACCCCCCCCCCGCTGGGAAGAGCCACGCCACCCCGGAATCTCGGGCGCGGGGGGGCTGCAGCCTGCAGGGGCGCGGGGCTACCTTGGCGCACCTCGGACCCCCGCGCTCGCGCCTGGGCAGGAGACACGACCCGTGGCGGGAAGCTTCGGGCTTCTCCGCGGGCCAGGGAGCGGCGTTCCTGTCCCTCGGGGGGCTCCTCGCCAGCCCCCGACGCCCGTGTCTGGACCTGGGGCTCCTACGGGAGCGAGAGGGTCGCGCCACGGCCGGCCCCGGCTCCGATCAGCGCCGAAGAGGCCGTCCCGGGTGAGCCCCGCTTCCCCGCCTCCCTCGAAGGCCGGAGTGGGCTTCCAGCCCCGTCGGACGTGGTGGCGACCCCCCTCCGCAGCTGGGACTGCAGGCGGAGGGCCGGGCAGCCTCCCACGGGACGGCGGGGGGGCATTTTCCATGCCCAGCCGCGGCGTCCTCACCTGGCTGCGCCAACAGCGAGGCGGGCGCCGACTCTTAAAGGGGCGATGCCCCGCGCTCCGGCCGCCCCACTCTCCGGGCCCGCAGGACTTTCCACGGGGCGGGCGAGCGACAGCCCTGGCTCCGAAGCCCCCTCGGGGCGGCGGGACCTACCCGGAGAGCGGGCTGGTGGGCGGGGGCGCTTCTCTTCTCTTCCCGGGGCGCCCCCTCCGGATGGACGTGGCCACCACGGCGGGAGGCAGGAGAGTGGCCGGGACAGCCGAGGGGGCGGACACCGGGGTTGCCGGTCAGCCGCCCGCCCGCCCGCGCTTCCCTGGGGGAAGCCTCTGAGCAGAGCCTTCCGAGCGCAGACTCGGGCCCCGACCCGCAGCGTGCGCCTCGCCGTGCAGGCCGCCTCCGGCACGCACTGCCGTCCCTCCCTCCCTCCCTTCCGCGGGCCGGCCGGCCGGCCGGCCGGCCGGCCCTGCCCCCCAGCTCCGCGGACCCACCCAGGCGCTGTCTCCGCCCCGCCCCGCGGCGGGGCTGCCGGACGGCGCCCGGGAGTCCCCGGCAGTCCCCGGTCCGGGGCGCTGCTGCAGGCGCGCAGGCAGAGACCTCACCTGGAGCAGCCAGTGGAAGGTCTCTCCGACGAGGGGGAAGCCCATGGAGCCCTTGGGGATGGGCAGCTTGCAGCTCTTGTCGCGCGTGGCGGCCCAGCGCAGCTGCCACAGCTGCTGGGACACGGCCAGGAGCAGCGTCACGGAGACCAGGCAGGCGACGAAGGTGGCCAGCGCCGAGACCAGGTCGAAGCCGGCGAAGAGCATCTTGCGCCGAGGCTGCTGCCGGGAACGGGCTTCGCGGGAGGCGGGCGAGCGGGTCCTGGCCAGAGCCCCGACGGGGCGGCCGGGCCAAGCGCGGGGTCTGGCGGAGTCTCGCGAAGGGCAGTCCGGGCCTCCTTGGGAAACGAACCAGCCCCGCGAGGGGTCCCGAGCTCGAGCAAGGGGCTCTGCCTGCCCGGGAGGAGGGGGCGTCGGTGGGGACGCGGCGCGGGATGCTGGCTGCGCTGCGGGGGGGGGCTGTGCTGCCAACTCCGCCGCGGGACGTTCTGGCGGGCCGGCGGGGTGCCTCGCTCCGTCCCACTCAGCGGCTCTGCGGAGCAGTTGTGCCCGGGCGGGGGGCGGGCACTCGGGGGCCGCGGGCGGGAGGAGGAGCCGCTGCGCGCCGCCGCGCCAGTTTGCGGGGAGAGCCCGTCCCGGCGGGTGTTTATATAGAGGCGGCGCTGCCCGGCTCGACGAGCAGCCCCTCGTCCCCTCCCCTTCCCGGCGGGGGCGGAGGCGGGGGGCGAGGCCGGCTGGGCGCTGGAGCCGGAGCCGAGAGGAGCAGGAGCCGGAGCCGGAGCGTGCCAGCCCTGGCCGCGGGCCGCCGCGAGGAGCCCTCCGTCCGTCCGTCCGGCTGCGATCTGCGGGGAGGAGAAGAAGCCGCGAGGAGCTCCGTCAGCGCCGGCCCGACGGGGCGCCCCCACCTGGCCGCGCCCCGCCCGCCCCGAGCAAGGCGGGCGGCAGAGAGAGCCGGGAGTTCCGCCCGCGGCCGCCCCAGCGCTGCAGGCGTGCGCTGCTGCCGCCAGGCCTCCCGGGCTGCATCGCTCGCCGCCAGGGAGGCCGGAGCCGGCGCCTTCCTGCTCGGCCAGCCGGTCTCCCCGCGACCAGCGCCGGACCTTTCCCCACCGGGCAGCAGCACACCGAGGAGGCCGCCTCGTCGGGGGCGGAGGGAGGGGCATCTCCTGCGACCTGCTCTCGCCGAACTGGAAGCGGAGCGGGGCTCTGGCAGGCCCGGCTGGTTTCAGTCTGGGGAGCCGCGGAGGCGACCCTTCCCCGCAGGCAGCCGAGCAACTTCCCGCTGGACGCAACGCGCTGCTGTCCGCCCCTTCTGTGTGCTGCCCTAGTGGGCCATGGGGGGGGGGCTGATTGATCGCCAGAGCTTTGCAAATCTTATCATAGGCTAGACCAGGAGAAGACCCCCATCCGGCCAACAGAGAGACACCAGTTGATAACCTTGCCGAAGGTGAGGAGGAGGGCACGAGCCAGGGGAGCTCTCTGGAGTGGAACTCCAGCTGGGCAAGAATGGGGGGGGCTTCTCCTGACCAGTGCCCAGCAGCGACTCTTTGGACCTCTGGTCTCTCTTGTCAGTGAACCCCAAAAGAGGACTTTGACAGGGTTTGTAGCTCAGTGGCTGAAATTGCACCGGGAGGGATTCAACCAGCCCCTGACTCCCTTTCTCGGCCCTTCAACCCACACTGTGGGGACAGCAAACCCCTTTCAGGGCATCAGTTGAACACTACCTGTAAATACACATGAAGTGCTTTGCACACTCTGGAAATGTCAAGCGTTGTTCTTGGAAGGCGGGTGGGGGAGGCCTGGTCACTGATGGGAGACCTTTTCGGTACCAGCCCTGGAAGTCAGGCATGTCATAAGACCACAAACAGATCAGACTACCAGGGCCCCAAGTTTACAGATTTTGTGGGGGGGGGCCTTTTCGCTGGGCATGGCTTGCTTCCTGCCATGCTGCAAACTGGGAAGTGTGCTGTGGGGCAGCCCTGGGGCAAGAAGCGTGCCAGGGAACAGCAGCAGAGTATCCAGGAAGCAGCACACACACATCCCTGGTCCGATCCACATTTCCAGTGCTGTTACAGCGGAGTGCATGTCTGAGGGAAGGCAGCAGGCATTGCCTTACCTTGAAGAGGCCTCCATGACTGCCCCCGCCCCACAGGATGCAGCACACGCCCCATTGGCCTGGCTGCAGCAGCACTGGAACGTTGGCTAGGACTGGGCCCTCAGACAGCCTCTCAGGGATCCAGAGGGAGGGCTGGATTGAACAGAAGCCCCCTCCAAAGAGCCTCCTTTGGCATTGTACAGCCTCTTGCGCTATGTTGGGCACCAGAGCAAGACGTGGGAGATGATGCTGTTCGTGCCCAAGAAGACTTCTTGTTGTTCACATTTTGATGCCCCCACCCTCCAAGGAGCTCAGGGTGCCGGATGTGGGACTTCCCCTCCTAGTGTCCTCACAACAGTCTGAGAGGTTGGTGAGGCTGAGAGAGACTGACTGGTCCAAGGGCATCCAGGAAGCTTTGTGGCTCAGCCTGGATCTTCCAGGTCTAAGTCCACCTCCTGAACCTCTAAGCCATCCTGGCTAATGGTCCTTCCATGACTGCCAAGTAGGTAGCAGAGGGAAGTGCGGAATGACCAACCCCCATGGAAGGCTCCAGGCTCTGGAATTGGATAGAATGGGAACAAAGCAAAGGCTGGCTCCACACATCCCTGCTCGTCACCCAGTGATGCCAGGTGCAAGGGAGGGGTGCCAGGGTGCAGGCCTCTTGAGTGCTCCCTGAGGCAACTGCTTGGCCACTGTGGGATACAGGCAGTTGACCAGGTGGGCCCTGAGCCAGCAGGGCTCACAATCTGATGACAACTCGATTCCCTCTCCAGAGGACACGTGTGGAGTAAAGCCACAGCCGAGTCTCAAACAGCAGAGTCTGAGCTTTCCTGCTGCTGCCCTCCACTGTGACCTCCAGCGCTGGGACTCTTCACTTGGCAATGGGGGCTGTTCGCATTGCAGGCCCCAAGCAAGGAGAGACTCTGCAGGCCACAAGCACTTTCCCAGCTGAAAGGCCTGGTTGCCTTCAACCCCGACAGGCATCTTGCAGCTCACTGAGAAGAACTCCCTGAGAAGTGGCCATGAGAGTCTTGGTCAGGGCACAGTGAAAGAGAGACCTTTGCCGTGGATGTCAGAAGGAGAAACAGGATCTCAGCATCTTTGAGGGAAGCAAAAAGCTGGAGAACCCCGTGGCTGAGGCTGAGCTGCCAGTCAGGACTTCCCTGTCTGGATCCCACCTCTGCCATGAACGCACTAGGCAGCCTCAGGCAAGCCACTCCCTCTCTTCCCATTCTGCAATGGGGGGGGGGGGAGAATACCTGGCACAGGTTTGTGGTAAGGATGATGTCAAGATGAGCCATGGGAAGCACTTTGCACACTCAGAAAGCACAACATGACTGTTCAGTCTGATTGCAAGAGGAGCAAAATGGTCTTGGGGGACTTTGCACATTCCTGGCTGGGAGCTGTGCCTCCCCATAAGAACATAAGAAAAGGCCCATCTAGTCCAGCTTCCAGTATCTCACAGTGGCCCACCAAACGCTTCAGGACGCACACAAGACAACAGGCACAACCTGCGACCAGATGCCCCTCCCCTGAATCTGGCAATCAGAGGCAGCCTGCCTCTAAAACCAGAAGCTGGTACATACCTACCATGATTTGTAACCCATGTTTAGCTTTTCCTCCAGAAACTTGTCCAATTCCCTCTTATAGGCATCCAGGCAAGATGCCATCACTATATCCTGTGGCAAGGAGTTCCACAGACTAATTACATGCTGGGTAAAGAAATATTTTCTTCTGTCCTAACTCTCCCAAAACTCAACTTAAGTGGATCTTCTGGTTCTGGTGTTATATGGGAGGGAAAAGAGTGTCTCTGTATCCACTCTATACATCCCCCTGCATAATTTGTAGGTCTCAATCATGTCCCCCCTCAAGTGCCTCTTTTCTAGACTGAAAAGCCCCAAGCACTGCAGTCTTTCCTCTTAAGGGAGGTGCCTTGGCCACTGAGAGCAACATGGACCAGGTTAGGGAATGGCCTTGTGCTAAAGACAGCCCAATGGAAAATGGGATTCACAGCCCAATCCTATGCATGTCTACTCAGTAGTAAGTCCCATTACAGTCAATGGGGCTTACTCCCAGGGAAGTGTGGATAGGATGGTACCCTGAGGATCCCTAGCAACTGCTGAGCCAGAGCACTGAGCAGCTTGGCTCCTGGGGATTGAAGTGTCCGGTTGAAACGGTTCCCAATGACATGCTGTTGGGGTTTCACCCGATGCAAAGGAAAAGTGAGGGTGGGGGATGTGACCCCTACTGGGGTGGTCTTTCTTCCCTGATTTCCAGTGGCACTGAGCCCTTTTCCAGGCAAGTGCCACTCAACAATCCCCCTGTCCTTACCCAGGCAAACAATTATCTGACCTGTTTCAGAGGCACCTGTATGGAAAAGAGTTCAGTGTCACTTGACAGTCAGCACTGATCCCATCAGAGCCAGAGAAGATCTTCACCGTCACCTTTCCTTGCAAACGAAATGGCAAAAGCTTTTTGTAATAACTTAGAGAAAAACTATACATACCCTTTTTGGGATCAAAATTAGGAACCCCAAATTGGACTCTGGAGATGGAGAAGCAGTTTGCACCCACTTTCTGATTCTGGTCAAAGGCTGATGGACACACACACACACACACACACACACACACACACACACACACACACACACACACACCCAGTGTCAGTTTGCCACTCATAGCAAAGAACTGTCCAAGATCTCAATGCATCATGTTTAACATTTGTGCATGGAAGAAAAACTAAAGTCAGCATTTTGTGCTGAGAGAGGCCCATAGATACCCCCATGTGTGTTTCAGGCCAACCAGCACACAGAGTAGTCCACTTTTCAGTTCCTCCAATTTTCCCCTCAAGGCAAGAAATCAGGGTGGACAACATATGTGTGGCTCCAATCCACGTGGCTGCAATCTCATGCACCACACAAATCCCATATGTAGTTCTAAATCCAGCAGCAATCAAAATCTCTTTCCATGAGCTGGTTGTTCTTTTGGACTTGCAGTGATGGCATTCAGGTGGCAGGAAGGAAGTTCCAAAGGTTGGGAAGAAAAAAGGAGCCCACCACCAAATGGCCCAAAACCTCCCATATTTTACACATACCGTTTCCCCGAAAATAGGACCTAGTGTGTTTTTTGAGAATTGCTGAAATATAAGACCTAACCCGAGAATAAGACCTAGTTGTGATCAGGGCTGGGACAGGGGGGTGACGGGGTCCTCAGGCGGGGGTGGGTGGACAATGTGACATTGCATTCCCGTGCACACCATCTAGAAAGCACCTGCTATGCTACCTTGGGCAGTCGGCACTGAGGAGGAGCTGAGGTGGGAAGCAGCAAGCGAGGCTACCAGGCTCTGAGGCTCTCCACACTTTTCAGGGAGTAAGTCCCATTAACTATAAAGGGACTGACTTCTGAGTAGGCAGGCAGGCATCCTCCTGGGCGCTGAGGGGACACCCTCTCCACACCTTCCAGGGAGTAAGTTCCATTAACTATAAAGGGACTAACTTCTGAAAAAATAAGACCTACCCTGAAAAAAAGACCTAGTGTGTTTTTTTGAGCCAAAAAAAATATAAGACAGTGTCTTATTTGGGGGGAAACATGGTATGTCTTCTCAGGAGTAAGTCCCAGTGTGTTTAATGGGGTTTATTCCCAGGAAAGATGCTTATAGGATTACATTCACAATCAATGAAAGAGTCATTGCCCCTTTATTCTGTATTCTGCCCTGCTGACCTGCACGCACACACCCCCATGAGGAGAAGGACTGAAAAGCCCAAGAAGTGAAAGGGGCAGATTTCTGTTCTGTCTGTGGTCTGGTCCACATCTCTAAATGTGTTTGCGGGTTGAGATCAGAGGAACATGAGAAGGCACAGGAGCCTTCCACTCCATAAGACACTGAAGTACTGCAGCCAGGAGGCATGACTGTTAATTTCGGGGGGGGGGGGGTTTCAAGAGAACACCCCACTAAGATTGTTCGAATTAATTAAAGGGTTGGGGGGGGAGGCTTGGAGTTTCCACCCGTGCCTTTCTTACTGCCTACCTAGAATTTATCTAAAATTTTCAAGTACAGGAGTAGATAATGAAAGCTTCTGCTGAAATAAATGTGTCAGGCATGAAAGTACTATGCTACTTTTTTGCTGTTGTTATTTTGGCCACAGAAAGGAGAAAACAATTGCTTTGGGGACTAAAAAAAAAAATACACTCCAGTGACAAAGAGAGCCTCTTCCCCACTGCTTATTAAGAATACAGTATTTAATTATTTATTATTTAAATACATTTAAATAACTATTTTAATATTAAAATATTTTCATATTTATTTTTATAATGTTATTTTAAATACATCTTTATTTAAATATTTAATATTTACACATCTTTCGAACCAACAGAGTTCGTAAAGTGGTTTACAGAGATACTCGATTTAATAAATCAGTGGTCCCGGGTCCTGAAAGAGCTCACAATTGAAAAAGATGCAGAAGAAGCACCAGTAACAGCCGTGAAAAAGACTCTGCACTGAGAGAAGGGGAGAGTTACTCCCCCCTGCAAAATATGAGAGGAGCAGAAGTGCCTGTCTGCCTGTCCAATTGCCAGGGATGGAAAGAGCCAGGGGTCAAGGCTGCCCACAGGACAGGTGGAAACTGCAGTGCCCAAATGAGTAGATCCAGGTCAGGCTTGATGTGGCCAGGGCCCTTCACAGCTAGCCTGATTCACTATCTGCCCTGCAACCCCACCTGGTGGACAGTTTAGGTTGTGCAATGTTTTGCCATAAGCAGAGAACCAAAGCAGAGTCCTGTCCTCCACCTCACTTCTCCCATTCTACACTTGGACCCAAGGAAATCCCACTGCAGGCCTGTGTTAGGAGCCCTGCAACGGCACTCTGTGGTGGGTTCAGGTCACGTCTCCGCCAGCAGCAGCACTGTTAACATTGTGGCTGTGTGTATGGAGGGGCGGAGACAGCCTTGTAATTTGTGTTTGGTAATTACAACTTGTGTAAACTAATAGCCATGACTCCTAAAGAGAAGAGGAGGCACCTTTTGAATCACCCTTTAGAGAAGGAAGTGACTTGGTCCTGGGGCAGAAACTTTAACTTCTGAGGTCTTGGAACAAAATACCCCAAACCAGCACCTTCTTTGCTTTGATGGGCAACATCATCTTCCCTCTCAGTTTAGCTTGACTTCAGCTGCTTTGACCCCACACCAACAAAGTGTGCACCAACGTCTCTGTTCAATTTTTTTTTAATGAATGGGACTCCTGCAAGCACCAATTGAAGTGAATCAGTTGTCTCACAAGAGCACATCTTGCACAAGAACTCACGCATGTGCTCGAGGCAGTTCCATTCATTTCACAAGGGTGGCTTCTGCAAAAGACCCTATTTGTGGCTTGCACCAAAAGCCAGTGAAATGACTCATCACTGCACAGAAATGCCCCATGTTCCAGCTTAAGAGGATATTTGTAGGATATGCAGCCAGCTTTGAATGGCAAATTTAAACTTGCATTTAATTTTGGTGTCACCCTGTCATGATGTGAAGTGTTTGAGCAGAAACATTATATGGAGAAATTTGTTCAAATTGTCAAAGAACCCCCATGGACACAACAGGGAAGGCTTCTCCTTTCTGATGGGGTTGCAGTGTCTCACTGCCTCAAATTTTTCTCTTAAATCAATTTTGCCACAAGTCTTTTTGCATGAATCTCCTCCTTTGGATCCACGGGTCCCACTGAAAGCAATGAAGTAGTATGGACAGCCAACATCCAGTGACACACACACACTCCTTGAAAGCATATCTTTCAACTGAGTACCGGCTCAACAAATTTGCTTTGGATCTTGGAGCAAGCCCAGACACTGAGGAGTTTGTGAAGTTCTCGAGGGCTTGCTGTTTTAACCACGGCCAAAAAACAAACAAACAAAAAATCTCACATGCAACCAGGGAATGGTATGAATTACATCTCACATATAAACAAGCACAGAGAAGAACTTCACAGACGTTTATGTTGGGCAAAATCATGGATTCTGATGTGAAAAGACAAAAGTGCTTTACACTTTACTCCCATTTACTGCTTTGCATGTTTTTGGTCTCCCATCTGTTGTTGCTGCAGCTTCATTTTTACAGTATTTGCCAATAAAAACTAAAATCGATTCCTCAATACACAGACTCACTGCCGTAAGACTATTAGTGTGTTGCCTGAAACGGTCCAGAGAATTGCACTGCTAATTTTGATCATCCAATAGCGCTTCGGTCCGAGAAGTATCGCACTCCCCATTATGAAATATACAGGCTGTTTTTGAAACTGAAGGGGTCCCTCTAGCATGGTTGAGTTGACTTTGGCAGGGGACGGGGTTGCTGTTCAGAGAGCATAAGAATATTTTCAGCCTAATTGTTGGCTCCCAGCTGTTGCTCTAGGCCTCAATTTTACAGTATTCACTAATAAAAAAGTATTAATGCCTCAGACAAACACACCCAAGAGAACATGAAGCATTGTTTGTTGGGTGTCTACAGTCTGCACAGATTTTCAGATCCACCACAAGCCACCACTGTGCTCCCTGCTTCATGCCACACATGAACAAAAAGTCTACACTGCAAGACACACAGTCACAAATATCGCTAAACAAATAATTCAGCATTTGGAGTCACAGGGCTGAGCAGGTGCGTGGTGCCATCCCTGCTATTCATGTTTTACTGTCACAGTGACTTGAAAAGAAGTGAATAATGTAAAAAAAAAATACCGGGCACCGCCATGGAACTTCTCAACGGCACAACCCAGACTTTGTCAAGCCCTGGGTTAAATGCCACAAACCTATCAATGCATCCTCACTAGCAGGTACAGACTGGAATCTAAAACAATTAAATGCTAGCCATACTTCCTACACCTAAAGAATTATTTATATTTCGTATTTAAAAGATTTCTATGCAATGCTAAGTTAAAGGTTTTTTGCTGCAACACTGCAGCTGAAGAGCCCATGGGGCTTATCAAGAGTTTTGTTTTTCACTAAAGTTTGGGGGTGACTGTTTTCCACTGACTTCATTGCTGTTTCAAAACTGCACTCACTACAGACTGAAGACTTTGCATCATCGGAATGTTAGAAACGTTTCATTGTTCTGCAATCTTTAAAGCGATATGATTCAAAGGCATTTGGGGAGAAAAAAAGAAAAATTGAAATGAAACTATTTCCTCAATTTTTTTGAACCAGAACTGCTGATTCCAGCAGAAATGTCCTCTACAAGTTTTGCATCCTAGACCTACAATTTTAATAGATGAAAATGTGCAACTCACCCAAACAGAAAGCCCCTCAGGACTGTGCAAGCTGACTTGTTTCTGGGACTGTTCACTCTCCTCTGTCCACAGGAGCCTCCAGCAAGGAGAACTTAAGGAGGGTCCTCTATATAACCAGTGGAGAGCTAGCGGCCATCCACAACATGGGCCAACAAAGACTCGTAAACATTTTACGATAATGGACAGTGTGCTCACACACTTTGCTACAGCTTCCAATGAATTTACACATTGGAGATTATAGACATGACTTCCTCCCCCCCCCAATTTCCCCCTCCCATCACTTTTTTTAAAATGTTCAATTGAGCATCTCAAATATCTCACCCTCTTTGGCCCCTTTCTCCAACCTCTGTCCCTAACGGTTTTTGAAAAGAATCGGAAACCGGTGTGTTTTTGCAAAGTTTATCAAATTACATTTGGTGACAAAGAGCTTGAGTGCATTTTCTAGAAGGCTGGACAATTGGGGAGCTATCAAGGAAATGAAAAGGATGACAGAAACCCAGGGGCTTTTGTCCATAGCAGAGGGAGCCCCCCCCCCAAGCTCCGGAGGCCCTGAGCTCCATTGATTCCTTGCCTTGGTGGAGGGAGGCCTGTTTTTATTTACTAGTCTCTGGCTTTTGAAGTCTGAATAGCAGATGAGGCTGGAATGATGATGGGACATTGGAGAGGGTGTGTCTGTTCTTTTTTTAATTGAGAGAGAGAGAGAGAGAGAGAGCGCAGCCTACCTGACAATCTCTCTTTGAACAAGATGTCAGTGTCTAAAGAAGCTCTTTAGAAACGTGAAGCTTGGATGATAATGACTCTGATCTTTCCAAGATTGTCTGGGAACAGGCAATTCTCTTCCCTGTTCCTTGTCTCTCTTTTGTTTCATGTGGACACTGAGGAGAGAAAGGAGCCAGATCATTCTGATATTCCTCCTTTGTGCCTGCATTGTAATTTTGCTTGAGAAAATTGCTTCTTGGTCTGCAGCCAGACTTTATTAGAGTCAGTGGCCAGCACACACAAAAGGCCCTCCCGGATTTGCCTTCCGTCCCTGGTTAGAAACGGGCTCTGGCCTCCTGCCCCTCCATTCTGACTTCTTTGTAAAGGCTCGTTTGACATTTCAAGGTGCTCCTGAGATGTGGTGTGGCCTGTCGCCCTGTCCAGGACCAGTTCCCTGGCTATCCCAGTCCTGGTCACCAGGCTGGTTGGAGCTACTGAGCACCTGCTGCTGCTTCAGATTCTGCTGCCTAAGTTGCAGCTGGGCCTGGCCCAACTAGGTCAGCTCAAGAGTCAGTCAAGTCCCCCAGCATCAACCACGGCTGGTCAGGACAAGTGTGTGGGGGGACTGGACCTAGTCTTGAGTCTGGGTGGGTGTCCAAGAGGGTTGTTCACAGGCAGCCGCATCTCCAGCAACTGGGGAATTCAAACTTTGTGGTTTCCACAATCACCACATCCTAGTGTTAGCCATCCCTGTGCTACATGTCTGGCTCACAGATTCGAAGGGTGAACTACGTGGGCAATGCACACAGGCTGTGCCATTTTTAAATTGCTTTATTTTGGTGGGTGACTCGAGTTAAAGTCCGTCCAAGAGAACCAGCTCAAGCCCCATATTTCGTGGGTGCAGATAAAGGACTGAAATCCAAGAAGCCGAGTGGAAAGAGTTCCCATTCACTTCCTATCACTGGGGCTTGCTGGATCGTGCCTAGTTTAGGATGTGGTTGGGTGCAGACCTCAGGCGGTCATTCCTCAAACTTCTGCTCTGGAGCCAGCTTCTGAAATGCCAGCCCCAGAACACCCCAACAGAACTGGGACTGCTGCTGTTGCCACTCTTAGTGCAGCAGGCGCTGGGAGGCTGGTTATTAAGGATCTCCTGCTCTAAAGCCTTCCTCTTGCCACCCCCTTAACACATAGTTCAACCTCATACAGGTCACACACCACACAGCCAAAGACAGGCCCAGTGTGCAAAGAAATGTCCCATACCTTGAGGAGGCCTCTGTGACTGCCTGCCTCCACACCACAGGATGCAGTGCTCCCCCCATCGGCACAGCTGCACCGGCACCAGAAGACTGGATAGGATTGGGCCCTGAGTGAATTATTCCCATCTCTGTGTCTATTGCACAGGGCGGCCGAGGAGGCCTGCAGAGGGACGTATAGAGAGAACAGAGTGGGATGGGGAGGGGGGTTTCAGAGAGATGGAGGTGAGGAAAGGGATAAATAAGCAAGGCCTGCTTGAAACAGAAGGAAGGCAAGAGGGCCAGAACCATCAGAACACAGGCCAGCTGAGAGTGGGAGACCAGCAAAGGAGAAGATCACCAAGAATTTCTCGAGAGACAAGGAGCAAACAGAACAAGGGACTGTATCTGTTTAACAACACCTGAAATTTTGGACTGGAGCAGCAGTGCAAGGGCACATTTAGAGCCACACCGTTCCCCATTCCTTGCCGTTGCCTCGATAAGACACTCTTTCATGAATACACCCAGGATGTCCTGTATCTACTGGCTGATGAAGCACAGCTAAGGACGAATCCATTAACATGGACTGCACACACATCTGCCCTTTGCAAAGCAGCTGTGAACTTCCTGAAGTTCAGCCTTCCCCACCTGTGCCCCCGTCTGGCAGTCAAACCATTTGCTGCCATGCTGGGGAAGGGAACACGGCTGACCTATACTGATGTGACACAACCACCCAGTGCAGTTTTCATGTCTTCAGGCACTTCCCAAAATAAGTTGATCAGGTGTCGGTGTAAGATTTTATTCAGGATTTCTTTGCAGAGTCACCTGACATTGTAGGAATGTCAGTTCCTTCTTGGTTAATAGAGTCCATTCTGTGGGGAAGCTGCTGACAAACGCTTAAAGAACAGCCTGGTACTCTCAAAAGTTAGCACTGGAAGAACAAGTGAATGGGGGGATTTTTGTTCCTCACCGAAAATGGAAAGAAACTGGCAAGTGGCTCAGAATAGCTCTGAGGGTTTCACCCAGAAATTTCAGCTTTTCGCTGGAGTTCATGTCTTCAGATTTATTTCTTCTCTCTCAATTCACCCTTTTATACCTTTAAGAACAATCACCAATTTAACATAGAATAATAGGAAAATCATCCCATAATCATCACTTCCGTGCATTCATTGGGGCTAGGAAATGTGGACCTCTCAGTCAAGCAGAGCTCGCTTTCTGTTTCATTCTGTCTCTGGAGTTAGTTGTTTTGGTAACTTGATTATTATTTCCCTTTCATTTGCCTTTTAAGTAATTAGTATAAAATTGTTCTTTATGCATTAAAAATTCAAACAATAAATAATTTTGATAGGAAATACTTGAATGCTGTTTCAGAATAAAAACATCCTTTCCAACTGCATTTCTGAAATTTTGGGGAGCAGGTTTTCTATGAATTATTATTATTAAAAGTATATCTATTCTCATCATGCCTGACTTTTAGATAAGTCCCCTGACACTTTTGTAACTCTGGAAGACTTTAAAATTTAGATGTCTGTGAAAGTGAAAAAAGTTAATGACCGACTCATTCAGGAGGAACCGTCCCTTCCCTATTTCGCCAAACTATTTGGGATGCCTGAAAACAGGAGGGTCCGTCCCTCACAAGGCAGGCATCTCTCCTGCACCCCAACCCCAAACAACGTCTTTTGCATGTCCCAGAAGGCAGCTTGGAGTTTGTTTCTTCGCGATTCTTTTTTAGGGTTTTTGCATCATTGCAAGAATACAGCCTCCATTATTCTGCACAAGAGGCAGCCTTTGATAAAATTAAAAAGCCATAACGAGAAACATCTTATGCAGCTAATGAGGGAAAATCACTCGGCTGAATTTTCCTGTGCACTTCCAAACGCCAGCGTAACCCGATCCCAGAACAGGCAGTAAGTTATGGGGACTGCAACCTCATTAGATATATGTACATTGCAGATGGAAGCTGGGGACTTCGGAATGGTGCTCCTACTTTATAAAAGTTCAGATTTTTATTTTTTGGCAAATATTGAGTGTTTTAAGCAATTTGAGCAGTTTTTGAAATCTGCCTATTGAATAGCACTCAGCGGAAAGGAATCATGCAGGACAATTCCTGAGGTCAGAGGGGATGCCAAGCAGGCTAGTCTGCTCACCTGAACACCACAGCCCTACAAAGCTTCCTTGGTTCACTCTTTGGACCCTCAAACTGCCCTTTGGAGAAAAGCACCGTGTCCAATTTCAAGGCAGTTCAACAAGCTGAACTTTTATCACCCTCTACTCCAGCCCATAGACATTTCTGGTGGGAAACAGAGACAAGCCTGAATTCCCCAGGGCAAATCCCGTCACTGGTTCCATCTAGGAAGGAGGCTTCAAGCGTCTTTATGGTGACGAGACAAACTGATTCACTGAAAAAGCAAACATTTTAGGGGAAAACATGTTTTGGTCCCAATTTACTGGACAGCCACAGTTCTCACTAGAGTGAAACCAATGCAAGCCTCTTATTGAAGCCATACTTGCATTGCTCCCCATTTTGCACTTCAAGACCATAATCAGACGCGGATTGCCAAAAAAGGAAGAGCCAAAAGACATGACCTTCCAGCCATTTCCTAAGACTCCCTGTGCAAAACAGGCCTAATTCCCTCCCCACCCAACCCCCACCCCACTGTCACAGCTTTTGTCCTTCTCAATTTAATAAAACTCACCTTCCATTTGCACAGCAAAACCCTGGCAAAACCTGAGATGGAAGTTGCTTGCAGGATCCGTTCTGCGTACTGGAGAAGTCTGAGTGTGTCCACAAAGCTGAAGGCTGAAGCACTAAACCAGCACAGACATGGAGAGCCACGAGGCTGCCCTTCACCTCTTCTCTCACCCGGCTCATATCAAGAGTCACACTTTCCATTGGAGTTGAAGAGGGTCGCTGCAGAAAACTCCACATCAAATATTTTGCCAGCTCTGTCTTTCCTGAAGAAAAGGAATGCGAAGAGAAGACACAGGAGATCAATGTCCAGCACCTGCAGGGGAGAGAAAACGAAACTCAGTCTTAAAATGAAGCCAGTTAATACCTTGGATCTCAAATTTGGGTTTCTTGGACAAAATGAAATCAGTCCCCAACAGCTCTCTCTAGAAAGAAAAGTTCTTTCACCATCCACTTCCCAGATTTTACTATTTAGGGTACCCCATTCCACACTCATATTTTTCCCCCTGGGCAAGCAATGTCTTGTATTTCCCTTTTTCCTGCCCACCCAGTAACATTGCACCCACCCTCAGCCCAACTCTCTCCGGTTTCCACAATTAATCCTGTTCCACAGGACAGGGATGGTTTCCATGGTTGTGAAAGGCTTCCAAGTCAGAGCAAAAATAAGCCCGATGGATGGACTCCGAAGCGGCACAAAAAGAAAAAACCCTGACATTTTTGCACAGACCAGAAAATCCTCCCTCCCCACATTATACTTTTTCACTGGTGTTTTAAAAAAGAAACATCCCAAAACTTGGCAAGTTACTAACGTATTTCAATATAGGTACAGAAGATATGAATACCTGAATCAGTGACTTGAATAAAGAAGTATATTATGAGGATGAATTAATTAGCACATTGTACGTGGCCAGAAAAAGAGGGACACAATCAGTGGAAAAGTTTATGATGCAGCGGCACTAAATCCTATTTTAGTTTCACATGATTTTTGCCTTGCAGAATCATGTCCTCTCTCTGTAACAGCCAGCCTGACAAACACTCACAGTCAATATTCACAATGATTCTCTGCATGAGGTTGAAAAACCAGCAGCCTGCACATGTGATGTCCATCAATGGATATTACTCCACATTTTTACATTCCTTCATTAGCCTTTCGGAGCTCTGTCACAGTTATAGTTCAAGTGGGCAAAAAGTTCATGGTTTTCTCTCTTTAAATGCTCTTGGCCGAAACTCGATCTGGGTGTCATCTCCAAACCACTCTCTTGGCAAAATGACCACATTGTAGATACAGCTCTTGTAAGAACTGATGTCAGTATCAGACCATTAAACAAATTTGCTACCTCACACATTTATTTTCAGAGGGCTTTGATGAAAGAGTCCAGCCCATGACAGGTCAGTGATGACAATCAATGGCTCTTATTATATTAAAAAGCCAGAGCCATCGCAACAGATCACTTAACAAATGCACAGGTGTTTTTTTGGTGTTTTGTTTTTTTTGTTTTTTTTTGCCTCCAAGACTGTCAGTGAGATCCTTGAAACTGGCTTCACAGTCATGGTTGAAAAGGAATCTACAGATAACTAAATGTTAGGGGAAAAACATTTCCGATTTCTCTTTTCTTCTCCTTTGCTCAGAGCAGCTGCCAGGGTGGGAGAAATTCCAGTATACAGATAATGTCATGGCATGAGATATAGCAGGGCTTGTTCAATCATTATCGTTGGATTTTAATTGTCATTTAGGCCACAATCCTAACCAATTTTCCAGCACTGACATAAGCGCAATGCAACTCCGAGGTATTGGAACAAACATTGCCCTACCTTGAGGAGGCCTCCATGATTGCCCCCCAACTGCAGAATGCAGCATGTGCCCCACCGGCACAGCTATGCCAGTGCTGGAAAGTTGGTTAGGACTGTGCCCTTAACTGAGTTATTTAAAAAAAAAAAATTGCTACCTCTCTTCAGATTTCAAGACAAGAGGATTTCTGTTGCTAACAGAAACATCCAGACATCAAGAGTGAGCAGAAGATATTGGGGAAAATAATTCTTGGCAGATCAGAAAAGCACCTTGCTGCTTTAGCAATACTACTGGGAACCACAGCTGCCACCACCTGGCGCTCTCTCTCTAAGAAGATAAGAAGACCCCCACTGGATGAGACCAAAGGCCCATCTAGTCCAGTTTCCTGTATTTTACAGTAGCCCTCCAAATGCTTCAGGGAGGACACAAGACAACAGGCACAACCTGCGTCCTGGTGCCCTCCCCTGCATCTGCAAATCAGAGGCAGCCTGCCTCTAAAACCAAGAGCTTGCACATACTTACTATGACTTGTAACCCATAATGAACTTTTCCTCCAGAAATTTTTTCAGTCCCCTACCTTAAAGGCATCTAGGCAAGATGCCATCACTACTTCCTGTGGCAAAGAGTTCCACAGACTAATTACACACTGGGTAATTACTCTCTCTCTCTCTCTCTCTCTCTTAGATAATAGAAGTGCATCTTGGATTGTTCAGAAGCTCTCTTTACATGCCTGCTTGAGCCAGACAGAGGTCTAACAGGGACCATCACTTGGGTTGGGATGTTTAGGATTTCATGGGGTTGTTTTGTGGGAAGGAGGTGATCGCTCCCAGCCCTTATTTAAAACGAAGTTTCCACTTTTGGAAACTTGGAGTCCTGCCTTGAGGAGGCACGAATTGCCTTTTGATTATATGGATTCTCAACCTTTTTCCATTTATTAAAAAAAAAAAATTATGCACTACATTTTAGTAGATGACAACAGTAGATTAAAGTCATGTTTCAAATATAAAAAATCCCCTGAACCATTTTCCTACCCGCTGGGCTGTCTTCCGCATTGCCACAAATACTCCAGGGTCTGGTGAGAGAGAAAGAACATGCTTGGAGAATCTGGCTGTTTATTTTTAATCTGTGGCTGTGGTCTAACTCTGCTACGCTTGGGAACTGTTGCGCCTTTGATCTAGCAGTGAGGCTGCAATCCTATACATATTGACCTGAGAGTAACAGCCCAGTCCTCTCTGCAGCAGGTAGCCCAATCCAGTCCATCACATGCAGAGCCACCTATGAAGCACAGGCTGCTTGCTACGGGGGGGGGGGGGGATCAGACAGCATGACAGACGTACGTAAAGGTATTTTTTACTTCCTCCTGGTAGGCTGCCTGGTCGCCAATGAATATCCTTTGACCTTTGCCAGCTATTTTTCTGGATGAAAGGGGCAGGTCTGGGCCAGGAAAGGGGGGACGGATCCAGCATGCACTGCTACCACAGAGATCCGCCCCCCCTCCCACCTGCAAAGTGCTCCCTAGTTTGGCCCACTTCCTATCCCAACCTTCCCCCAAACCACCTCACCTGCACCAGCAGAGCCTTTGGCCATGTCCACTGGTAGATCCATCACATGCCAGTGGAATGCCTCATCAAAGATAGGATCTCAAAACACATAGACGAACAGGCCTTGCTGAGGGAGAGTCAGCATGGCTTCTGTAAGGGTAAGTCTTGCCTCACGAACCTTATAGAATTCTTTGAAAAGGTCAACAGGCATGTGGATGCGGGAGAACCCATGGACATTATATATCTGGACTTTCAGAAGGCGTTTGACACGGTCCCTCACCAAAGGCTACTGAAAAAACTCCACAGTCAGGGAATTAGAGGACAGGTCCTCTCGTGGATTGAGAACTGGTTGGAGGCCAGGAAGCAGCGAGTGGGTGTCAATGGGCAATTTTCACAATGGAGAGAAGTGAAAAGCGGTGTCCCCCAAGGATCTGTCCTGGGACCGGTGCTTTTCAACCTCTTCATAAATGACCTGGAGACAGGGTTGAGCAGTGAAGTGGCTAAGTTTGCAGACGACACCAAACTTTTCCGAGTGGTAAAGACCAGAAGTGATTGTGAGGAGTTCCAGAAGGATCTCTCCAGACTGGCAGAATGGGCAGCAAAATGGCAGATGCACTTCAATGTCAGTAAGTGTAAAGTCATGCACATTGGGGCAAAAAATCAAAACTTTAGATATAGGCTGATGGGTTCTGAGCTGTCTGTGACAGATCAGGAGAGAGATCTTGGGGTGGTGGTGGACAAGTCGATGAAAGTGTCGACCCAGTGTGCAGCAGCAGTGAAGAAGGCCAATTCTATGCTTGGGATCATTAGGAAGGGTACTGAGAACAAAACGGCTAGTATTATAATGCCGTTGTACAAATCGATGGTAAGGCCACACCTGGAGTATTGTGTCCAGTTCTGGTCGCCACATCACAAAAAAGACATAGTGGAAATGGAAAAGGTGCAAAAGAGAGCGACTAAGATGATTACGGGGCTGGGGCACCTTCCTTATGAGGAAAGGCTACGGCGTTTGGGCCTCTTTGGCCTAGAAAATAGACGCCTGAGGGGGGACATGATTGAGACATACAAAATTATGCAGGGGATGGACAGATTAGAGAGATGCTCTTTACACTCTCACATAACACCAGAACCAGGGGACATCCACTCAAATTGAGTGTTGGGAGAGTTAGAACAGACAAAAGAAAATATTTCTTTACTCAGCGTGTGGTCGGTCTGTGGAACTCCTTGCCACAGGATGTGGTGCTGGCGTCTAGCCTAGACGCCTTTAAAAGGGGATTGGACAAGTTTCTGGAGGAAAAATCCATTATGGGGTACAAGCCATGATGTGTATGCGCAACCTCCTGATTTTAGAAATGGGTTATGTCAGAATGCCAGATGCAAGGGAGGGCACCAGGATGAGGTCTCTTGTTATCTGGTGTGCTCCCTGGGGTATTTGGTGGGCCGCTGTGAGATACAGGAAGCTGGACTAGATGGGCCTATGGCCTGATCCATTGGGGCTGTTCTTATGTTCTTATGTTCTTACATGTGACGGTAGCACACTTGCTCCAACAAGGCCACTCATGGCAGTGGATCATTTGTCCTTTGTCAGTCCCATCGAACACAATGGGCCTTTCTTCTGAGTAGCCCTGCATGGGGTGCTGCTACACGTCAGCAATGGTACTGGGGCATTTCTATCCTGGATGATCGCGTCCTGGTCATTGGCATTCCCGGACAGGGCTGTGGCTTGGGTTGGGTTCTTGATTTTGCATGGTTGGGTTCTTGATTTTGCATGGTTGGGTTCTTGATTTTGCATGGATGCATGGTTGGGTTCTTGATTTTGCTTCCTAGTCATTTGTATCTCACTATAACTGGGCAACAAACCTCATGTTATATATACTAAGCCTCTCATCCTAACCTTAACCTTACCTTTGTGTTTTAAAAATTAAAAAGTACATCTAATATAAATATACATAGATTGAAACACAAATGTCTGGGATGCAAAAACAAGGGACGCAAATACTAGGACGCATTTGACTGGGACACGGTTGTCCAGGATGAAGTTGTCCTGCCACCGTCAGCAATTAGTCCAGAACTCGGCTCCACACACTGGCCAGATGAAGCACTGGAGTCCTCTGAGACACCAGCAGAAGCCCCAGCATCAAGGCCTTGGCAGGCCCAGCATGGGGTCTTTTGCCAAGAGATCATAGATAGATGTGCACAGATGGAGATCATAGATCGATCGTGGATGGAGAGAGACCCACTCAAGACCCGACTGCCAGTGCTAAGGAATAGGGCATAACAGGTCATGGGTCACAGAGCTGGTGAACCCACTCCCAGGTCCCGGTTTCTGCCACCCTTGGCTAGAAGTTCCTCATTCACTACTGCTGTGGTGTCTCTCTTGATGCACAAAGCCCATCAGCCCCTCCCTCAGGAACCAATCTGGATTTGATTTCTTGGTCCTCAGTCATTTTTATTGAAATCACTTTCATGGGCGCTCTGCCTTTCTTTTTGTTTCCTTTGCCAGAAATCCCTCCACCACCACCCCTCGTGCCTTGCCGGCTGCAGTCCTTTCTTCTCCATTTCTATAAATTATTGTATTACTATTGCATCCCTTAGTATGTTTTTTGCTTGTTTCTTTCCCAACATTTAGTGGGAAGTGAATTCTTGCTATGTGGTTGTAATTTGTCCCATCTCTGCATGGGGTCAGCACGATACAGTTTGATTCAGAGTTCAGCCCCCCCCCCCCTCAAAAAACCTATCTCCAGTAATGCAGAGCTCATCCCCGGAATGTGTGTGATGTCCTCAGGACGTGCCACCTCTGACCTTGCTCCGAGCCCATCCCCCTTACTGTGGGATGACCCCAACTGTGGGATAAGAAGGACACCGCTTCAGGTGGTGTCGCTTCAGGGGGGATGGGACTGTGAGCCCCTCACTTCTGTTTTGTTTTGAAAGATGTTCACCTCTGGCTGAAATGTTTGTCCCAAGCGGCAGTTTTTATGATGAAGCCAGGATTTCATTTCAACGCAGGCTCACCCAGGTCAACTTCAGAATCCATTTTAGGAAACCAGGGCTCCCTTCAGAACTTGCAAAGTAGTTGTGAAGAGTACGTCACATTCACAAGTCACTTTTCAGAAGTATCTTGAGAACTAGAAACATGCTTTAAATAAAACATAAAACCTCAGACATCAAGCCTGGGTTTGCAGTCCTCTTGGTTGCGTCAAAGGGACAAAATCCCCAGGATGGTGATGGGCACTGGGGGTCAGCAATGCTGACTGCTGGACTGGCACTTCCTGTTCCCCAAACCTCTGTCCTGCTTGTCACAAGTCCCCTGCAAGGTGTGTCAGCACCTCAAATGCTGCCCACTGCAGAGTTGTATGAAGCAGCTACTGAGAATGCGCTGGGGGTGCCTCCAGTCCGTGCTTCCTTCACGCTGCAGGCAAGGCAGGTGGCAGAGTGTGGAAAGCTGATGAGACGCCACTGTGACGACGCCTCGGCCAATCCAGTTGGCCGTGCACAAGCTGGGACAGGAAGTGGCCGCGCTCCTCTTTCCTGCCCCTCTTCATCCCAGCCGAACTTTTGTGCCAGAGACTCCCAGCAGGGGCAGCCTGGAGTTCCTAATGAAGACAGATGCTCCCTGTCACCGCTCTCCTTCCCCTTCCACAGATCCGCTCAGTTTTTATTGATGAGCCGAGGGGGTGAGAGGCCAGCAGCAGAAGAATGCGCAGGGAGGCAGCCGTCAGGAGCAGAGAAAGGTGCAAAAAAGCCCATGGCCACATCGGGGAGATGGACAGCCAGCCCAGCTGCCCCCATCCATCATGCCCAAGAGGTGTTTGCAAATGCAGATTAATGGGCACAGCTCCTGTTACAGTTCTGTGTAATGAAGAAGGGCCTGTTTTCGCACAATCCGTCTTGAAAAGGAGCTCCTGCCTGCCTCCTTTCAGGCTGTGTATCAAAAACCCATCAGATGGGAGACCCCTCCCTGCCTGCCCCAAACACGCTTGACAGCCAAGCCAGCAGAGCAGCCCAGGGAATGAATGCCTCGCTCTTCTTGCGGACACGGAGTGTGCCAGGTGCAGCTCATTCAGTTGGATGGAATGTGGACAACACATCTAGGTGGCTGCCAGCATCGACGCAGAGCTTCTGTGCTTCCGCCACAGCCTCATCCTGGCCAAGGCTGGGCCATTCCATAGGAACCGAGGCCCAAAGGCAGGTGTTTGTTAGCAGAGGAACATCCCCCAGGTTGCAGAGTGTGAGTTTCATTTCAATACGGTACTTATGCAGAGCGGCGGCCCAGATTTGCCTTCATACAGAGCACTGCACACACTTAATGGGCAAGTCCCAGGCGCATGTTCCTGGGACCGACAGTTACTTTCGGCCAGTGGGCCTCCCTGCTGTGGAGGAAGCTGCCAGGTGCTTGCAGGAGCAGCCCACTTTCCAGTGCAGGCGAGCTCAGGTGGAAGAGAGGGGAGCAGCTGCCATACAGCAGGGCTGGCTTTCCTCTCCAGCACGCCCAGAGAGGGAAGGGCCTTCTCAGAGTGGCCCGCTGCAGAGCCCCAGGCAGTCTGGGTGGGCAGTTCGGGTGAGGGCAGCTTCCTCGGCTCACAGCTTGCTCAGCTGCACAGATGCCCACCCTGGGCCTTCTGCCTGGCTTTGCGAGTCGCTCGACAGAGCAAGTCTCGGCCACTTCTTGACATGCATTCCAAACACGAGACGAGAGATGTTACAAAGCGGCCCGAGAGCTGAGTAGAGCCTACCTTGCTGGGCAGCATCTGGGTGTGCATCTTTCCCCTGGTTCTGCCAAGGGAGGAGAGAGAGAGAGTGGGAATCTGGTGGAGCAAAAGGCGACTTTGCAGGAGGGTAAAGGCCTCCTCAGGAGCCACTCTTGTGATTGACTTCCCAGGTCTCCCCCCCCCCCCCCCAGCTAATAGGCGGCTTCCGACAGCCAGGAGTTCATTATTCTGTCCTTCTTCTTCCCTTGTTTGCCGACAGGCCTGGTGTAAGAGTCAAGGGGAGCAAACTGCTCTCAGGCCTCTTTGACCAGGTGGTGACCTTTCAGGCGGTGCCTGAGAAGGGCTCATTGTTCCCCCAGCTGTGAGATTTGTACGGCACGCTTGGGCCTTTCACTTTCAATCAACAGCGCCAGCCCTCCATCTGAAACAGCTCTTGGAAAAACGGAGCGGGAAAAGAACTGGGCTGCATTCAGACCAATGCACAACTCCATGGATGCGTTTTCAGTGGGTCATGGACCACGCCAGTCATTGAAGTGGGCATGTCGAGCTCTGTCAGGAGCAAATCCAATGGCCAAACTCCTCTCAGCACTGGGATAACAGAATATACATCTTTCACGGGCACAACATGGAAATGCAGACAAACTAGCAGTTCAATTTCCGTTGTTGGAAGAGGGGTTAAACTGAGCAAAAATACAATGTAGACCTACAAAGAACATGAAACCCCAGCTTGATATTCCAGGAAATAGGGAGAGGGTATAAATGGGGCAATTTCACAGAGAGGTGAAAAGGGGTGTGTTCCAAGGATCTGTCTTTTCAACATAAATGACCTGGCAACAGGGTTAAGTAATGAGGTGGCCAAGTCTGCAGACGACACCAAATTTTTCTGAGTGGTGCAGACCACTCCAGAAGGATCTCTCCAAACTGGCAGAATGGGCAGCAAAATGGCATGTGCGCTTCAATGTCAGTAAGTGTAAAGTCATGCACATTGCGGCAAAAAATCCAAACTTCACATATAGGCCGACGGGTTCTGAACTGCCTGTGACAGATCAGGAGAGGGATCTTGGGGAGCTCGATGAAAGTGTTGACCCAGAATGTGGTGTCAGTGAAGAAGGCCAATTCCATGGTCTGAATAATTAAAACAGGGATTGAAAACAAAACAGCTAATATTACTGTGCCATTGAATAAATAGGCCACATCTGGGAGGGAGGGCTGGAAATCTCACTGATTCTTTTTGGGGGGTTGTTATTGCAGGCGGACTACAGAGTAAGCCCCATTGACCACTATGGGACTTACTTCAGAGTAGACAAGCATAGGCTGGGGCTCACAGGCTGCAATCCTACCCACACTTTCCTGAGAGTAAGCCCCATTGACCACAATAGGACTTACTTCAGAGTAGATTCACTTGGTGGAACAGGACTGGCTCCCCCTTACGTAATTATTTTATTTTAATTTAATTATTTATAATTATTTATTTTAATTTGCTTGATGATGTCACTTCTGGCCATGACATCACTTCCAATGGGTCCTGGACAGATTGTCATTCTAAAAAGTGGGTCCCAGTGCTAAAAGTTTGAGAACTGCTGCAATAAGGTGTTAGTTGACTCTGTGTGTGTGTGTGTGTGTGTGTGTGTGAGGTTCTACAAGTTTTCAAAATCACTAAAATCAGAGTTTGGAGGAATAAGACCATCATGTTATATATCAATCAATGCGTACTTTCATGCAGAATGCAATGATACAAACCACATTGAAATATCTGTGTTATAACAAAAGGTACAGCCCAAAAACCGGTGGGGGTGGGGCGATGGTACATAACCACGCCCACCTGGGGCGTTGCCCCGCCCACTTCATGGGGTGACGTGCAGGCCTCCTGCACCGGGTGACTCGAATCCTAGTGATGCCACTGGGGAGTTGCACCAGGCTACAGGTCTCTTGCGGTCTTGTGCGCTCCGAGGCATCTGGTGGGCCACTGTGAGTTAAGAAGCTGGACTCAGCAGGGCTCGTCTTATGATTTTTCCTTAAGATCAAATTCAAGAAATTGGGCGAGTCCTGAAACCCAACCCAAGGAGGCTGAAATGTTTGCCCAAACACTGAAGCTTATTTGAAATATCTGATTGTCCTTTTGAGTCCTATGCCCAAGGTGCAATAACCTTCCTCGAGCAAAGCTGGACCAGGCATTTGTCCTGAGCCTCCCCTTGGCCAGCCAGAGAGGCAAAGTGGTTTTGACGCAGCTTCCACTGCATCCTGCCAGCTGGCCGGAGACCACTGCACGATGGAGAGGTAAGCAATAAAATTCTCACTTACCTACTTCATTGCAGTATGATCTCCAATGGGTCTACTTGGCTCTTCATCAGCTCTTAGGCTGGTGCAAGTCTTGAGTGGACTCAAGAGGCCTGGGGAGGCCAGGCAGGGGGCATAGGTTATCAACAGCACTGCTGCCACTGATATCAGCCTCCTGACCTCCCCCAATATGCTTCCTGGCAGCCCTGTTCCCGGTCTGATCCTCACCACTCCCACATGAATTCATCTTCTCTGGAGGTGACTGGGCACCCCAATGGTGGACATGGTCTCCAGCTTTGCACAGGTGGTTCCGCGGAACCAATGCAGTGGACCTTCTGCTGACAGAACACTTATTACATGCATGGAAGGGACCCATAGGATTGGGCTCTCGTTGAATTACTAGATCTGGAGGATTTTCAGCTGTTTACTGTGGAAGCTGCACTTTAGCAACTGCCAGCATTCCTCAGGACAAAGTCTTGGAGATTATAATCAAACCGTCACTTGCTAGATGGGAACATAAGGCCTCAGCCAGTGCTGCTGGACACAACTTTGTGGAACGTTCTCTGAACAGGCCCCGGCCCAATGTTGAATTTCAAGAGGCAGAACCACCCAGAAGTTGTGGGCTGCCGTGGAGTTAGCTGCAGAGAATAGGAACCTATTCTGAAAGAGAACGAACATGCAGGCATCAGGTGGTGGTTTTTGTTAAGCCCAGTAGAACCGCACAGGAGTCCAGACAGGTCAGGTAAGCCATTAAAGGTCAGCACCTGGAGGCCACACCCAGAATGTGGGTGAAGCCAAAACAGACCTTCTCATACGTTTCAGAAACCACAAGTCAGTAACAGCAATAAAGACACCCAAATAACCTGTTGCTAAACTTTGTAATGCTACTGCCCCCCACACCTTTGCAGACTCAACCATCAGCTCCTTGGAAGCTGGAGAGTCCCTCTCTAGAGAGGTACACCTCCCAGGGCCTCATCCCAGCATGCTTAGTAAAATCAGTGGCATAGCTGGAGGGGGGCAGCGCACTCAGCCTGGCAGGGAGGTGGATGAGCAACCCCTCCCTTCGGAGCCATTCCCAGCAGGGGGAGGGGAGCAAAACGAAGCCGTATGGAGTATAGGATGACCACTCTGTGTGTTGAAGCACCAAAGGGAGAGAGCCAGGCAGTTCCTGATGCAACACCCTTCCTGGATTGGCAGCGGTCTGGCATTCCTCAAGCTGCCGCCTGGAACTCAGTTGCAAAAGCCATAGAAACAGTGTAGTCAAAAACACTTCCTAAGAGGTATCAGACACGTGACGGCATTTTCTTTGTTTCAAACAGGGAGAGAAGATTCCTTCAAGGAGGAGCACCTGAAGCTCAAGAAACAGAATCTTCCAGGTGGCCTTATGGTAGAGCGTTCCCTTATCCCTTATGGCAGCATTTCTCAAACTGTGGGTCGGGACCCACTAGGTTGGTCGCAAGCCAATTTCAGGTGTATCCCCATTCATTTTAACGTGTATTTTATTTTTTAATATATTAGGCTTGATGCTACTGTGGTACATGACTGCATTTGGGGAAATGTTTCAGATCTGTACTTTTAACAGATTGCTACGTATATGCTTTTAACAATGGTAGTCAATGGGGCTTACCCCTGAGTAAGCGTGGATAGGATTGCAGCCTTTGGGAAGCTTGGGGAATTTTTTTTAACTGATCAGCTGCTGTTTGGGAGGGTTCATCTTTAAATAAATTTTTAAACTTATACTTATTGTAGTTTTAATTTACTTATTCAATTCGATTTTGCCATATGGGGGGTGTGAAAATTTTTCCTGCTTGATGATGTCACTTCCAGCCATGACATCACTTCCAGGTTAGTGACACCACTTCCAGTGGGTCCTGACAGATTGTCATTCTAAAAAGTTGGTCCTAATGCTAAAATGTTTGAGAACCACAAGGCCTTATGGGATTCCATGCAGAGATGAGCACTTTCTCCACTTAACCATGGAACCCAGAGCGTGTTTTATGCAGGAGTGTGGCCACTGCTACGATGGGGCAAGAGCTCTTTGTGCAAACAGCTGAGGGTCACAACACCACTGGCACTGAGCTTTGGTAGGTGCAGCAAAGTGGGGGGTGCACTCAGAAGAAACTTAGAGCTATACTTGCTGGTCATCATCGGTGAGGCTGTAAAGCAGCCAGTGCCAGTTGTAAAAGGTAATCTGACAGTGTGCTACTCCGCATGCTGCTGGGAGCACAGGTGGAAAGGCCGGGGCCTTCCTACCTACTTCGTTGGCTCTCTCATCACTTGCCAGATTAGTTAAGTCAGCAGGAGAGGAGGGAAGGGGAGGCAGAGCAGGAGTGGAGAGCAGGACTGGCTGCTGGGTCCAGCATCCGAATCCTGATCCCCTTCCCAGGCCCGATTCCATGGTGGGGTCCACCTGGATCTGTGCCACCTATCGTCTGAGTAGATCCCCCATGGTGCTGAGGCCTGCCCAGAGGAGACCTCTGCAACTGACCCCACCAAAGGATGTAGCGGTAGCCGTTTTGGTACTGCTGCATTGGTGGGCGGAAGACAGGATTGTGCCATAAGTCTCACTGTGGAAATGCAACTTGAACTCCTGCACAATATGCCTAATGGAAACAAATGCACCTGCTCCGGCCCCCCAGGGGTCATTAACACTTCCCTTTGTCAGGGTGACATTGAGTGATCACGTCCTCTGGTTCCATTTGCGACGAGATCCAATAACGCGTCCCGCCTGCTCAAAGACAGATTGGCTCGTAGGGGAGGACGGAGTGCTGACAATTTGTCATGCTGGGAGCTGCCTAACCTTTGGTAGCGGAATGTGATCGGAGCGAAGGTCCTGGCCACCAGCCGGCACTGCTCCCTGGCATGACAGACATCGTGTGCAGGGGAGCAGAGGTGATTTACAGCAGCCTCGCTGTAATTGCATTCTGCCCAGCAGGAAAACGGATGGACTCGTCCTGCTGATGGATGGCTCTCCAGGACCGTCATTCAGTTAGCCCGGCCTAATGGGTGAAACTCCTTGGGAAGGGATGAGAAGATGGAGAGGGGGTCATCAGAGCCGAGACCGGAGGAAGGCATCGGGAGCACCAGGTGGTGGTCCCAGAAGGGGGAATGGAACAGAGGGGTCAGGACTGGCAGGTGAGTGGCCCAGGCAATTTGGGATGAGCTGCTATGTTACCATCAAATGATGGACATGCTGGGTCTGGCCAAAGGCAGCAGCCACTCCAGCACTCCCTCTAGACCGAAAGTGGCCAGGCACCTTTGGGAAGGGTACCCATGGAGAAGAAGAGTGGTCCCTCTGACCACGGGGAGCTGTTGCTGTTCCCATTTCAGCCCCAATGGCTGCCAAAAGACTTCTCCTGTATGGATTGCTCTCAGTCTTTAAAGAGCCCGCCAAACCACACATGCTAATCATGGCCATCCCAGAATCCAGCCACAATTCCAGCCCTGGGTGATGGTCCTGCTTTTGAAACTTCCTCCCTTGTGCCTCAAAACGGTGTCCCCAGTGTTGTTCGAGAACCCCCAGTTCAGCCTGTGAGAAAGAGTCAGGGTCCGTCAACAAGTGAGACTTTCGCGTTTCAGAAAACCTTGAACATCTCTGTGACAGGCTTGGGTGCCGTCAAGATGTGAAGCCATCGATCTCCTCGCACAGAACAGGCCACCTTTTTCTCAGTTTGAAACAGGCCTCAGCCTAAGCAGATCTCCTCGCACAGGACGGTGTTGCTCTCGCCCTCCCTTTCCCACTGGAACATGGTTCCCATGACAGCATCTCTGTTCTGAGCTGGGGGCTTCCCAAGGACTGACTTGGAGCCCACTGGCCAGGCCAGCAGGAGAAACAGTTCAGCCCTGCCCCAAGTTCCCACAGCCTGGCCTGGATGAAGGTGCCAAGCAGGACACTCAAACCTGCACCCTGAAGGTTCTACATGTTCTAGCAAGCGCTCAGGAAAACAGGACCCAAAGGCAGCCTGGCCTTCCACAAGAGTCCTCCTGTCTTCTTGACGTTCAGGATGGGCAGCAGCAACGCAACCTGGAATGCCGCCTCCCGCCTCTGTGCAATTGGAATGCAGCCACACTCCGCCTCAGGCAGTTTCTTCAGTTGCAGGACATTTGTTTTGAAAGGGTTTGTTTTAAAGGGACCCTGCAAATCCATCAGTTCCTTCATTTGTGCGGTCCCTGTAAGTCAAACCAAAGTCCTGCACTTCCATGTTTGTAGGAACTGCATGGGGAGTGGACAGGAGGTTCGCTTTGATCCCATTTCTGTGTTTTTAGTGGGCAGAAAGTGCATCAGTGCAGGTTGGATCCATGGCAGGCTGGAGGGGGCAGTGGCAGACTCGGGGTGAACCCACTACCCTGTGTTCTCCTGCAACCTGCTGCTGATGCAAACCAAGCCTCCTCACCTAATGGAGGGCCACCTCATAGTATGGGTGAAGTCAAGGGGAGGAGGGAGCGGAGGCCCAAAGAGCAGGTGTGTAGATGCATGCTCAAATGTGGGCAGGTAGACGAGGGGCTCCTCCTCTCCCAGTTGTACACCCCTCAGCTCTTGATTGGCAAAAGCTTGTGATGCTGTCACCACCTCACAAGTCGATTGTGTTTGATGGCTGCTGTGCAGCTATGACGTATATATTTGGGTTGCACTTTTGTCTGTACAGCATTTATTTTTCCCGTTTATGGATGACACAACAGAAACCTGCAGTTTGATGCTTACTGCTGTATGAGCTGGACTGATTCTTGGTTTGTCAGCTTTGTGCCTGTGTGTATAATTTAACAAGACATGAATAATAAGCAGTGATCTCGGGAGCATTCCAGCCAATTCCCCTCTCTGCCATCTCAAGCAGTCACTGCCAATGCACCCCCCTGACAGTCTCTTGGTGTGTGAGATTAATTTTTAACTCTCACATGTTGATTTTTTGTTATGTATTCTTTAACTGGAAGGCCCCAGCATGGTCCTCACTACAAGAAGCCACTGGTGTGAAGACAGTCTCTGCAACTTCCTTGTGGTGACCTCCAGGGAGAAAAGGAACCAGGGCTTTCCTTGACAGTCACCAATAGAGGTGCTCAGAAAAAAGCAGCTGCTCCAACAACTCAGTGACGTGGTTGTTTTTTTTTAATAAAAGTTACAACAGGATAATAGATGTACAGTTCAAATCAACATGCTAACAGCTATGGAAAGTTAATCAGCCCTCCCATGACGCAGTCCCACCACTTGGGAGATCCCTTTAAAATGAAACATTTTCTATACATTTCCTCTTTTTGTGCAAGGTGCAAAACAAACAAAACTGCTGTCATCACATTAGTTTACAAAATACTCCCTCCAAAAACCCAAAGAAAAATAATTAAACATAAAACTAAGCCGTCTATAAACGTAGTGACAAGATGCCTGTGTGAGTGGAGAGTGCAAGATGTACACAGTGCGCGGAAGCCCTCTGGGACCCGTGCCTGGCTGGAGGACAGAAAGGAACAACCCCCACGCAGAATTCGAGCAGCACTCCCTGCCCAACAGAGGGGCACTCGGCACAAGTACCCCTGCCCTAGTAGTGTGGAGGTAGCAAAGTGGTCTTTTGAAGGCTCCCAACACACAGTGAAGTTCAGGCCCACACATCTGGTTCAACCCACTTTCAGAGAGTTTTCCACCCCCAAGGAGGTTCACTGGACCCTCGCACTCCATGTCTGGGCGGAGTGATGTCCTCCCCATCTGGCAGGAGCACCCAAAGGGTTGTTTCATCCAAATAAACTCTGAAAATTCAGGACGTTCAAAAAGTGATGAGAGAACTGGCATTCACCAGGCCATAACCCAGGAGCAGGAGGTGCCACTGGTCCTTGGGTCAAGTCAGAGGCATTTCTCAGGAAACTCCCTGTGCCGAGTCCATCCAATGGAGGAGGCCTGTGCCAAGATGCAGTCACCTGTCCAGTTCCAACTGGCTGCCAAGCCCTCTCACGCCCACCAAGGCAGGTCCATCAGAATCTACCTGCAGGAATTCATGCAGCTGCCCAAATCAAGATATTGATGAGTCATTACTAGAAAACATTCTGAGCTGATGAAAAAGCCTTTAAAAAGCCTGCACACAAAAGACAGACAGACGGAGTTTTCCCTTGTGAGGATGGAAAGTTGGATCGGGAGGGAGGGGAGTGCAAAATCAGCAAATGACTTTCACAGGAGGAGCCTCTGCCTCACAGGGAATAGGCGGTCTTCTGGTCTGCCTTCGCACACCTTCCCCTCCCAGAGATGGGCTCTTGCCCAGAAGCCCTTTGGATGAGACTGCCCCCCCCCCCAAGTGCTGCACTTCTCACATTAAGCAGCAATTGGACTTGGAATTCCACCCTCAACATTTCTGCAAAGGAGAGAAGTGGGCAGGATCACACCAAGGCAAACTCCTCCCAAAAACATGGTTGCTGGGCAGAACCCAAGGACCACCTTGGCAAGATTGCAGAAGGCGACCCCCCACCAACTCTCAGGCTGGTCCTCCACTATGTGCCTGCCCCCACTGTGCGCAAGGTGCTGGGGCAGACCTTGGGAGAGAAGCAGTGTGACCGGCACAGAGGGCAGTGGGTTTTTCTCACCCCCCAGGTTGTTTTTCTGTTAACAATGGTAAGTTGTCCCGTCCCTCCCTGCTTCAGTATCAGACCATCTACAGCACAGGGTACCAGCCATCAGCGAATGTTTAAAAAACCACCTTCATCCCTCTGTGTGAGCACATTCTATTTCTTTACCAAAGTAATCTGTTGGAATGATTAATTTTCGCTTGAAAGGACCGGGCTGCCTTGCTTGGAAGAAAGCCTTAATTAGGAACAGAGCACCAGAATTCCATTTTTCATCCCCATTATGCGACTTGCGGTTTGGAGGCCGACCCTCCTGAAATGGGACACTTTCTGAACAAATCTCCAACTCGCTGGCGGCTGCAGCTCCTCAAGCTTCTGCGTCGCGACACGTACCGGCCGGCCTGCGCTCAGGACCAGGAAGAGGCCAGTTCGTTCTGGCTGCTCTGAGCAGGCACCCTCTCCACTAGAGTGGGCAATTCTCACAGACGCTGGACGGAGGGCTTGGCTGAAGATCACGGAACGTTCATGGCGGGTTAGAATCTCCAGCGCAATGTTCTACCTGAGAAGGACCTTGTTTCGCAGCACGAAGCACAGGTCACACACAGAAAGCACTGCCTTGGCAACTGCGGTGCCTGGATCCTTCCTGCCCAGTGCCCTGGCCTCCGCGGCTGGTGGCAGGGGCTCGCCTTCCCTTGGCCTCCAAAAGAGAGAAGCGGGGTGGTGGGCCTTCTCCTGGCCGCAGCATGGCTGCTCACTGACAGATGGGGATAAAAGCTGAGCTGGACAGCCCAGCCTCACCACTGCCCAGAGCTCCAACCTGCCTGCCTTTGGTCACTGCAACGACACCCTCAGGGCCGGGCCCACTGCAGAAGCAAGCCCAAAGGGTTGCTTGGAGGCACTTAAGGAGTAGCCTCGGGCAGAAGTGGCATGTGCTGGGGCAGCCCCCAAGGGGGCTCCTACTAATTAGGCGAGGAGGTCTTGAGGGTCTGTCTACTGGTGGTCAGTGTTTTCTGTGGATGTGCTTCTCATACCACCTCCAAGGAAGTCCACCGGTCCCTCCCACTCCATGCTGTCTTCCCCACAACAAGGAAGCAGGAACAATCCACTGTTTGCACAGAGACAAGGGCAGAGGTGGAGAGAATGGTAGGGGACAGGAACTTACTCCCCACAGATCAGTTTTTACTGAGAAAGCAGATCCCCTCCCCAAGACTGCACTTTTGACACCTGTCTTACCCAGACAAAACAGGACCCAAGAGGAAGGGGAAGTGACAGTCCAGCCTGCCCCATGAGCTGCAACTCAGCAGCTGAAGCCCCCGAGAGTTGGCACTGGTGGATGGACGGGAGATGCTAAAGGCTGTGGGAAGCTCGTCCAAGGTAATCGCGCATGGCCCTTTTTGGCAGCCACAGGTCGTCATCCCCAATCCAGCTTCCAACCCTTTCTTATGCTACAGCAGAGACTGGGCCAGCTCTGTTTCCTGGAACAGAGAGCAGGGCTGTGCAAGCAGGAAAGACCCAGGTAAGACAGTGATGGGATGGAGAAGCCCTGCGGTCTGCAACTGGTGAACACTGGGCAGTTGTCACCCCCTGTCCTAACAAGCCTTTTGACACATTGTTCACACACAGATAAACTACTGGGTCAGCCATGGATACACTTTGTCTTTTGTGGCTATGTAGAAGGCCACATCCTGACGAGCATGGATTTAGTGGTCCAAGACTAAAGGTGCCTCAGCCGGGAATCTGGCTGTGTAGCTGGACTACAAGACCTCCACAGAGTTGCCCTGGCTCAGGAGGCCTCACAAGAAGGGTCTCCATCTCCCTGAGAGCCCAGAGCTTGATGCACACTGCAGAAGGGACCAGGAGGCTCATGTCACCAGGTGAGTTTCCTGTGTAAGGGCAGCTGAAGTGCACAGTGCCAGCTTCATGCCAATGGCCCATCAGGCTGTGGAGCCCTGCAGATGGGCACTCGGAATGGCCCCCACCTCTACCCTGGACATTCTCCGCAGGTCTCTTGAACTCACCCACAACTTCAGTCTGGAACAAGCAATGGAACTTTTAGGTCTTCGATTGGCTGCTCGTTTTTGGCTGAGGGCAGCTGAAAGACCCGGGCCTGGTTTTATGTGGGAACAGAGGACTCAAGGAAGAGACCTGCCTGGGCATCTCTGGCAGTGAACCACCTCTGAACTGAGCTCCTTCTGTACCTCCATGATGCTCTCGACTGGACAGACCAAAAGGCCACCCCTCCCCCGTCCTTCATGGACTGGCTGCAGACTTCAAACAAGAAGTCAAAGAAAACCTCAAGATTTGCACAGCCGGGTCTAGAGGGCACCCGACTCCTGCAGGCAGAGCAAGGACCAATCCACAGAACCATTTTCTACATGTAGAAGCCCCCTCCCCAGATGCCTCTTGGGGTCAGTGCTGGAGCTTCTACAGGCCACAGGCCACATCTTCTAGAAGACCAATGTTGGCACCTCAAAACAGACAGGCCTCTTGCCAAGAAGCCAAGGACTGGAGGCTTGCACGCCGCATTTCAAAAGGCTGGTGGACTCCTGTGGCCGCAAGCCTCACGTTCCAATCCAAAAATGTTCCGGTGCAGAGAAGCTTCTCCTGGTGCACCCTGGAACCCCCGTCCTTTAAAAAAAAGAAGACATTCAGCAACTGGATTCCCTGCACTGGGGTAGAAAAGAGGAAGTTCGGATCCAGCTCCAGCCTTTATGGACATGCTCCAAGCTCCTGGAATGGGAAGTTCCTGCAGAAACAATGGCTGTCACTGTTACTGAGAGGTGCAGAAGACCCAGGCTGTACGACTCAATTCCCTCGTGCAGCAGTGTCTGCTCACCAAGAGGGGTTCTGAGCACTGGGACAGGGGGTGGGCGGAAACCCCACCCTCTCCTCTGCAGGGCACGGAGCCACACGTCTTTCCAAGTCTCCACCAAGCAGTCGCAGGCCCCCTTCCCGACCCGCTGCTCAGGAGTGGTGGCTGTTGATGAGGGAGCGCAGCTGCTTTGCCACCGTGTCGATCAGCTTCTGCTTCTCTCTCTCGTTCTTCCGGAACTGGGCAAAGACGTTGTTCTTGCGGCTGGCATCCCTCATCCTGTGGAGACAAAGGGGCGCGCATGTCAGCATGCAGAGAAAAATGTTCAGGGAAAGAGAGTGGGGCAGCCCGAGACACTCTGCTTGAGAGGCTCCCTCCACGACAAGTGCCACAGCTTGAAGCCTGCTGTTTCTGCCCCTCCCCCCTGGCTGACGGAGACGTGGCCTCTTCCACCAAGGCCCTCCAACAGGCCCACAGCCCCACCCAGGGCTGACAGGCCTCCTGCACAGCTGCCCCCTATATCCCCTATAGAATGTGTCCATTCTATATTTTATGGCACAAGTCCCAACGTGGCACCCTGCAGAATGGGGAATTCCAAGGTCAAAGTAAGTCTAGAGGCTTTGAGATTTGGAGAAATCAGCGTGGCTCCTGGGAAAAGGGTCCAGGATCACAGGAAGTAGCCTCACACGGGCTCAGAGCCCTGGTCCGCCTGGGTCAGGACTTCCAGCACAGACGGGCAGCCACTCTCCGCAACTGCAGGCAGCCCTGCCTGGCAGGGACTGAGTCTGGGGCTTTCTGCATCCAGAGCAGGGTCTCCCCTACTTGGCCAGAATCCTTCCCCTTGATGGGCAAGAGGCTGTAGAGGGGAGCTTTTGTGTGTCAAGAGGATCCTGGGATAATGCAGTGCCACACACACACACACCCCATGAGATTTCTGTTGGCACCCAGGCATGGGGGACAGCCCATTCCCAAAGCCTTGTCACACTCCAGTGTGACCAAGAAACGAAACCCAGGGCAGTACACTGGAGGGGAGGAGGCAGCAAGAGGAGGTGTCGTCACCAGCAGTTCCAACAGGGAACAAAAGGGAACCAACAGGGAACAGGCACAGCCCCCATCACAAAAACGCCCTTTGTTTATGCCCCCACTGGGCAGAACATGCACTATCCGCTGCATAGTGAGAAAGCACAGTGGGGACACCCAAGCCAGGGAGCTTGCCTGGCTTCCTGTCCCTATGAATGACACCCCTCCACACAGCCAGACATTCCCTTCAGCCCCGTCTTAGGTCACGTCTCCTGACCACACTGGAGGGTGGCAGGACTTTGGGTTGACCCCTAGATTCTCACTGAAAGAGCAGACCTGTAGGTAGGACTGACTGCCTAGCTGGACCTCCTGATGCGCAAGTGTATGTTCCCAAGCGCAGAGGGGGATGTTTCTGATAGGTAGGGTGGAATGGATGTCCTCGCGTGAATGCGGACCTGGACAGAAAGAGTCCTGGCCCTGCCTGCTGGAAACCTGTGGACAGTGAAACTGCCTTCAGACCTTGGTGGGACCAGGGGCAACACTCCACCATGCCACCAGTCAGCACTTCAGGAGTAAACCAGAAGACATGAGGGGCATGACGGGTGTGTGCCCAGAAGGCTGACAGAGCGGTTTGGAGACCCAGCCAAGTTCCTCTGGGGCCACTTGCTCCGTGTCACCGTGCAGGCTGGAGGACGTGGGTGGAGGAGCCCTGCAGCCAAACAGTCAGCCTGCAAAGAGCCCTGCACCACGGCTGATGCGAACAGGTGGTCAGAAAGAACAGCCCAGGGCAGGAGTGCAGCATCCGAGGGGCGGTCCTGCCCAGGGACCAGGAGATCTAGGCTCAGGGAGTCTCCGATGAGAGAGTGTTTGCTCCCCCGCCTGCAGCTGCCGTCACCTCCACTACCTGAAGAGAGCCAGAGAGACACGCACACAGCGACCAGGCCAGCCGTGGCAGCCCACATTCCAGCGGCAGGTGCTCTGCCAAGGTGCAGCCAAGTGCCGTCCGCTCCCAGCAGCCACTGCCAGAGCCAAGCTGCCCGCCCACCTGCCTGCCTGCGAAGCCTCACTCACCTTGCCCCGAGAAGCCACTGCTAACAGGGCAAGGAGGGATGAAGGCCGTGCTGAACCCAGGGAGGCCGCCCAGGCCCTCTCCTAGACTGGAAGCACTCGCTTGCCGCAGCAAGTTGGGCAGCTGTGAGTGGCCCCGCAGCTGTGCGCGCATCTCTCCGACTCTCTCCACCTCTGTCTGTGGAGGTGCTGGTGGCTGAGGGGGCAGGAACATCAAGCGGAGAAACAGCAAACGGGGTGGGGAGGTGACACCTGCCCAGGTGCCAAATGCTCTGGCCACGCCACTGACCCAAGAAAGGCTGCGCCAATCAGCAGGCTGGAGACACACGTGAGTCGCCTGCAGCAGACCTGGGCGCCTGCCAGTCACCAAGAACTCCACTGACACTGAACCATCAAAGGGAAATGAAAAGAAGCCACATACTTACTCTCGGGATATCCTGCGAGGAAGTGAGGAGGGAAAGAGATAAACCGGGACAACAAGTTAAGCAGCGCCTTGCTTTGCCTGCTCTCCTGCAAAGCTGCTCCGAGAGGCCCTCCCGTTCTGTGCCTCAGTGGCGCAATGCTCCCAGTCGGCACCACGGCAGGCAGCCCCGGGGGGAAGGCAGGGACCCCTGGCTCTGGAGCAGGTCTCCGTGCAAGCCGAAAGCCAGCAACACCGACTGCCCCAACAAGGCCACGTGCCAGTTGCCAGCCAGTGCAGGATGAGGCCCCTGCCACCTGCCTCAGGCTCCTGTGTCTGATGCCCCAATAGCCCAACAGCCATAAGCAGAGAGACCCAAGCCATGCGTATCTACGCACAGCAGCCCGTGCAAGTGGCAACTGTGGTCTTCTGCAGGCAAACTAGGGTGAAAGTGCCTTGTGCAAAGCCAGAGCCTTGATTCATCAAGCCCACCACAATCCCCAAGGCAGCCAGACCCAAGTCTTTGCTGAGCCTGACTATGTGAGCCCCAGCCGAGTAGGATTGGGGCCAGCCCCAGAACCAGCACAAATGCAGCATGCAGCACACCGCAGAGGCCAGGCTGAAGTGCAGACTCCTGCCTGCGCTCAAACACAGCTGCAGTGGGTGCAGCCGGCTCCCTGGCAATCTTCCACAGTGGGTGACAGACCCCACTGGCCCCATAATGTCCATCTCACTCACTTCCCCCCAACGAGGGCAGCCAGCCAGCCAGCCAGCCAGAGAAACCAAAGGCTCCGTCTTGTCCAGCATCCTGTTTCCACTGCCAGCTGGGAGGTGGGCAGACAGGGCTGGAAGGCAAAGGCAGTGACTGATCCTCCAAGGCAGAGGGCTCTTGAGCATGAAGGCTCGACGCAGCAGCCCTGCCCAGGACTGCCAAGAGAACCCTCCTCCTCCATGGGTGTGTCTCGTCCCCTTTAAAGCCACCCAGGCCAGTGACCGTCTCCATAACTTGTGGCCGTGAGCATCGCCAGCAGGGCCCTGAGGAAGTGCCTACCCTACCGCTTCCCAGCACTGGAAGCGACGACACTGAGCAGTGCTTCTCCAACCCATTTGAAAAGCGACATGCGCTGAGCCGAGGGGAAAGAGGGCCAGTGCTGGACGGAAAGTCGGGCTCACAGTCCAGGTTGGAAGAAGCCAGTGCCCGACTCCCCAGCCAGCCACCCACCCACACTGGCTGACGCCATCCAGGCCACCAAGTGCTAGGCGCCAAGCATGGCTCTCTGCAGCACTCCACTGAGCAGCCTGCTGGGCAAGAGCTCCCAACGTTTCAGGCGAGCATCTCCAGCTATGCACTGCTGGGGGACAGGCGGAAGAAGCACCTTTGATTACAAGGGGAGGGGAGTTTATTTCTTGGCTCCGGCAAGGTGCCCCTGAGCCAGATTCAGAGAATCACACCTGAAGTAGTCAGAGCTGGGCCGTGGCCTGATCCGAAAGGGGGGGGGGGTCAGTGGAGGCTGCACAGAGAAACCGGCAATCAGGTCCATGCGCATGAAGGCCTGGAGAAGACGCATATCATGGCGCCACGGACAGGGGAGAGGCAGGCCTTGCAAATTAGTTGGACAACAAGTGAGAGGCTTGTGATCAATGAGCCTTGATCAAGATCCACTGGCAGTGATCCACTGTGCAAACTTCCCCATTGACACCAATTCACCAAGTGCATGTGGGCTCCAGGCCTTCACAGGAACTACTGGTGTTTGATGCATGTTCAGGCCTCGACTTGCATTAATGCCAAGAAGCATTTATGGCAAAAAAAAACAACTGCTCACAAAGAACAGCAGAAGCAGCTCAGTGCGACACACACACAGTGCAAAAAAAGCTGTGGGTGTGACAATGGGGTCCATGGGTAGGGAAACAGCACAAGCAAGCAGGCAAGCAGTGATCTCCACCCCCGCAAAGGCCAGGAAGGACCTGCATGATGGAGGGTTTGTGGTCTGTTAAAGTGAGGGGAAGGTCACTGCAGCCAGCACTCACTTCTCCAGCAGAATCAGGGCCGTTGCTGGGTTCACCCGGAGGTACTTGCAGTTTGGCTGCCCATAGTCGGCCAAGTACGTCGACCAGTCCCATTGAAGAAACAAATCCAAGAGCTGAAAGAGAAAGACAGAGGGCACCATTACGACTCAGAACACCCCAGAAGTGGCAGCGCTTGAGCTGTACTGGGCCTTGCAAGCGCGAGTGCCACATTCCGCTGGCCTTGGCCAGGCACTCCACCACTGCCTCAGCCCCTCATCTGCCACCTGGGAATAAGAGTGGCTGGAGGAGCGCATAAATCAACCCCCCTTCCTTCCTTGGCCAGAGATGCTTTTGGAACCGGACAGCCTTTCTTGGGCTGGAGGGTGGCAATCCTGTTTCCCTTTAACCCCAAAGTTCTTTGCAATTCAAAAATGCTACAGCAATGATCATGTGTTGGTCCCAGAAGATCTGCAAAAGGGCCAGGTGTCTACCGAAGAGGACCTCTGCTTAAGGGCTTCCAGTCACTTCCCAAGACAGGCTGGCCAACTGGCACCTGGTTCCATGCAAAGAAAAAACAGGCCATCTCCTGAAACTCACCCAGCAAGTTGCAAAGCTGGGCAAGAGAGCAAGGAGCCACATGTTGAAAGTTGCAGAAAGTCAAGGAACAGCCAGTGGCTCACCAGCCTGTGTGTCGAGCCCCGGAGAAATGAGGTGGCCGGAAGTTGGAGTCCCTCTTGCCCTGAGAGAGCCCCCCAGCCCAGGGCCCTCGGCAACAAACACGTTCTCTCTGACCGGAGGATGGAAGAGCTCAGCACTTGCAGCAGGCAACAAGGACACTCAGTAAGTCAGGTGACGAAGGCTCACGTTTACAAGTGATGGCACCCTGCTGTGCAATTATATCTCTGCCACCCAGAGGAAAAGAAGCATATTCATGGCTGCAAAGCGCAAATGATGTGCATCACCCTGGAAGCTGCCACAAGCCCTCCCTGAAACATATCCAGCAAACAGCTTTCCCTCCAGACGGAGAGCCCAAACAACGCACGTGAACAGTCAGTTGCCAGAGCTGTACAGGAAAACGCCACTCTTCATTCCTACACAAGTTTTCTGCCAGGACTGTTGGATGGGGTAGCAGGTAAGGGGAAGAGGCTGCAGTTCCACAGGGAGACCCGAAAGTATGGCAAGATTGTGGCTGGTGGCATGACTGAGAGTGGGGCACAGGGTTCCACAGGCCTAAGGACCTGGACATGAAGCAAGTTTTGGAAGTCCTTGCTGCAGCCTTGGGCCTCATAAGAACATCAGACCCACTGGATCAGGCCCAGGGCCCATCCGGGCTTCTGGCTTCCTACAGGCTTCCAGCCAGGGTCTGGCTTCCTACATTTGACAGTAGCCTACCAGTTGCCACCAGGAGCACACAAGACAACAAGAGACCTGCATCTTGTTGCACAACGGCATTCAGAGGTGGTCTACATCTAGAACCAGAAGGCTGCATCACAGCTTGTAACCTATGATGGAGTTTTCCTCCAGAAATACGTTCAATCCCCTTTTAAAGGCACATAGGCCAGGCACCATCACCACATCCTGCGGGACGGAGTTCCACAGACTAATTACACTCTGGGTAAAGAAATGTTTTCTTTCTTCTGTTCTGTCTCTATGACGCTCAATTTCAGTGGCTGTCCCCTGATTCCAGTATAGTGTGAGAGGGAAAAGCACACCCCTCTGTCCACTTAAGGAAGGGGCCAGTGGCTGCCCAGGCTGTTGCTCTGCTCCTGAGCGCCACAGGCACCCATCCTCCCGAGCAGTGGAGTCCAGCCTTCCTCTGACACACGATGTGCGAGAGCCAAGGGAGCAGGCAGTGATGGATGGCCTGTGTGTTTTACAACCATTTAGCCCTATCAATCTTGTGGACACGTGGCCTGGCCAGGGATGCCGCTCCCAGCTCCCGCTGGCTTCCTCCCGCGCCCAGAGCTGCCTCTGCAACGCAACCAGAGGGCGGGAAGTTCTTTCCCTCGGAACTCTGACAACACAGGACGATTTATCTGTCACATAAATGTGGTTTTATTGGTTTTACTGTTTAAACTTTTCACCTCTGCAACTAAATCAGGAGACGGGGTGGGGAAGAGGAGACTTGCACAAGGGCATCCCTGCAGCGGGCTCCTCCGTGAATTTCACTGCTGCCTTCTGGCACAGACTCCAAAATAAAAATATGCAAATACCATTAATTTTTCAAACCAAAGAGTCAACTGTGCAGGGTCCATAAATCAAACTTGACAGCACACACACAGGCAGGGCGGGGGGGGGGGAGAAAGCAACAGTCCCTGAATTCAGAGGGGGAAGGGGAATCGGGCAGCGTGCTGCGTCAGCTGTGGGACATGTAGGGTGGCCGGTGACCATCGGCCTGGTGCACATCAGGGAGACAAGGCGGAGGCCAGGAAGCCTGATTCCCCCCAAGAGCTGCAGGTGGATCTGAGAGGTCTTAGAGAGTCCATTCCGTTCTGCCTTCCTATGCAGACTAACCTTACAAACCTGTCCCAGTGCAGAATCCCAGCACCTTCTGGGCCACCCTCAACTGGTTCCACAGCAGGATGGACTGTGCACGGACCCCTCCCCCCCGCATAGCCACAGCCAAAACACAGGAGAAGACACAGTGCAGACAGGGCAGGTCCTGCTAGGGTGAGGCAAGGCAGGACCTCCAAGAGGCGAGTCAGTGTCAAGGGCACGTGTGCACCCCATCTGAGGCTGCGACACAGCAATCCTTCCAGCTCTGCCCCGGGAAAGCAAACTCAAGAGCCCCCCTCCCGTGTCCCTCCTTGGTGGCAGCGCCAGACAGCTTTTCTGAATTCTCAACCTGTCTCTTTTGACCTCTGCAATCCCTGGACTGCTTTCTACCCCCGAGAGAGAGACCCCTGGACTCTCTGCCAGAGCAGCAGAGAGCAGAGCTGCCAAAGCACTCAGGCCCCTTCAGAAAGGCAGCCCCTCCTAAGTGCTCAGGGCGAGAAAGTGGGCGGAACCGAGCTGTCCAGGGAAGCGGCATCGTATTCAATTGCACTGAGTAACAGCACGAGAAGCCTCTCCCTCTGGATGGAATGGCCCTCCTGACAGGTGCTGGGCAGCCTTTGTGCGTGCAGGAGTGGAGCCAGCACAGTGGATGTCACTCACCAGGCCCCGAGGTCCTGGGACAATTTCCTTGGGAAGGCAGAATGACGACAGCAATATTGGATGGACTCACAAATGCACAGGCCAGGCCAAACAGAAGCCTCTACCAGGCAGAGGGCTGGCAGCCCTGCCTCAGATGCCCAGACAGGTGGCTGTGGCGGGGAGGCTCAGTGGGGGGGGGGGGCTTCACATCAGCCTGACTCACAGTTCCGTTTCCCCATTCCAGATAACCAGGTGGTGTTTCTCACACCCCCTCTCAAGAAAGGTGCCCTCACCTGGCCAACACAAGGCAACGGCACATTCAAGGTCAGGAGGACACACTGGTGGCCTGCTCTTCTCTGACCAGGCACTGCTTCAGCCCCTGAGATCATAGTGGCCGGACAGCGCAGCCACACCCGCCCGGGGGAAGGGGCCATGGCTCCAAGGTCAAGCAGGGTGCTCCCCAGCGGGCAGCATCTCCAGGTCAGAGGGCAGGCAGCGGAACACAGCAGACGCCTCTGCCTGCCCAAGGCTTGCACCCAAGGAGAGGTGCTGCTGGCCAGAGGAAGACGCACTGTGTGAGATGCGACTCGCCCTGTGCAAAGCTGCTTCATGTGCCTGCCTGGCTAGTCACAGAAAAAGGATATTGCCAGAACCAGGGAGAGGAAATGGCTTTCTGACACCCAAGGGGATGCCCTGCTGGCTCCTCACTTCTTGCTGGGGCCCTTCCCGATTCCCTGAGCCGCCCCTCTTCTCTCAGGAAAGCCAAAAGTGGCCCATCTGTCCCTGGGAAGAGAAGTCTTGCGCTCCTGCCTTAGAATCACATCCACTGTATCTTGGGAATGGCCTGCCCGAGAAGCACTTTCCCCACACTGCAGAGGGTGGTCAAAGAGTGTTGCTCACAGGTGGCAAATGGGGGGGGGGGGGGTTTGAGATCTGAACTAAGGACTTTGCAACTCAACTCTGCTACATCATGAGGGCAGCCCAAAGGGTTGTTATAAGGATGGTGATGGGGGAGACCCAGGAGAAGGGGGCATCTTCCAGGATAAATAAAGCACAGGTCCCAAAGAACCATCAGGCCCCTGACAGTGTGCCTGCCTGCTAAACACCACAGAGCCACATCACAGCAAAGGGCATCTGCTTGTGCCCTCAAAGACTCCCTGAAGGGCTGTAAAGAATCTGGAAGGATTCAGGCAGAGAGACGGCCTTCCACTGCACCAGGGCCTCCACTCAGCCATGCCAGTATCTCTTCTGCCTGGGCTATTTGGGGACGCATTGCGGTGCCTGTCTTTAGGATTCTGCCTTTGCTTAGTGAGATTTGCAGGGGACGGAGGCTGGGACCCTTCGCAGCTGCACTTGCTGCAAGGCAGCTTTGTCGTTCTTCCCATCTACCTGGGAGCACAACTCTTTCCCAGAAATGCGCTCTGCTTTCCGTAAAGGTAAAACGTGATTGTGAGGCAGCACCCCAAACCCACTGCCCACGTCAAGCTGTCCTCAAATGACTCTGAAGAAGCAACAGCCCCCCTCTCACTTTGCTAACATGCAGTGGGCTGGCCGGTCATTGTCAGGGACCACAGTAGATAGTCCCTGGGTTCAGTGATGCTGCTGTACAGACCAGGTGCCTCAGAAGACAGGGCATGGGGAAGACTCTGCAGCCCTACGCAGACAGGGCCTTCCACACATCCCAAGAGGGTGGGGCTGAGTCAGAAGCACAGTGGATCCTAATCACACAGATGTGCCCCCTGAAAGCATAGGCGCCTTGCACATTTTTCTGCACAGGGCAATGCTGAACGTGCAGAGCACAGGGATTCTAAAGCCTACAAAGGACCATCCTGGATTCAGAGCTGCCAAATCACGTGCAGGCATCTAGGGCTGTAGCAAGGCGGCACATGAGCAACATCGGCTAGCCGGCACACCCCAGTGCTTCCTGCCTGCATGTAACGAACATATCACATACTGCAGCTGATGTCTGCACAGGGCCAGTCCTGGGAACAGATCCATGAACCTCTCCTAAAGGAATCTCCATTGTGGTAGGGCTGAGCTGCAGTGTCGAGATGGGGAGGAGCCACTGCTCAGTGGGCGGAGCAGCTGCTTGGCCGCAAAAGGTCTTGGGTTCAAGCCCCAGCAGCAGCTCCAACAATAGGCCTGGAAAGTGGCTGCCCCTCAGGCCAGATGGCACTGGGTGAGAGGACGGGTGGCTTGACTGGACACAAGGCCGCTTCACATGAGATGCCTCCTACATTCACCCCGGAGACACCAACATGACAGGTTTCCCAAGCCTTGGCCAGGTCCTAGGAGATGCTGAGCACCTGGCCTGCTGCGGACCCCACTGTCTCCACGCGCACAGCCTGCTACCCATGAACAACGGTGAAGAAGATGAGCCAGTCAAGGGGCACCGAGACAGTTCTGCAGATTCAGGAGTGGTGCTTCCCGCTTCTGCTCTCATACTTCACATTCTTCTCTCCAGACTTCAGGAGCCAAGGAGTTTTACGAATCTGTCGCCAGCCGCTGCAGTTCAGCACCTGCGGCTGACAGCTGACAGCCAGCAGCCAAATTCCACGAGGGCGGATGGGTGGGCGGGCAGGCGCTGGTTCAGCCGCAACCTTCTGCAGTGGGCCCACTCCCGAGGGCAGGCAGGCTGCGTCAGCAGAACAAAAGAGGAGGTCTGGAACGACCAAGAGCCACATGGAAAGCAGAGCAGAGCAAAGCAGAGCCAGCCTCCCTCTTGCCCTCCAGAACAACCACAGATCAAGGAACACCCACCTGCATCTGGTTCTGGGGCTGGCTGCTGCACATCACCCAGGCCCACAGTGCCATAGGCAGAGTGCGCCATTCTCAGAGTACTGACAGGACCAGGGCACCCTGGACAACAGTCTCAGCCAGCTGCATCCTGGTCATTGGTGTCCTTGGACATCTGCACCCAGATTTTTTGCATGCCAGACATTTGTGTCCCAAAATATATTTCTATCAGCTGTACTTTTTAATTTTTAAAACACAAAGGTAGGATTAGGGTTTGTTGCCCACCTATAGTTCTGCCTGTTGCCCAGTTACAGTGGGACACGAATGGCCAGAAGCTGTGCTCCGGCAGCGCAGAACACCTTCCAGCAGTGAGAAAGCCAGGCCGTCCTCACGCGCTGCTGGGCCGCTGCTGCAAACAGACAAGAGCTGTGCAAAGCAGCGGCCCCTCTGGCTCCACGTGGGCTGCAGAGGCATGTTGTGGGCGGGGAGAAGGTGGCTCTTGGGGGCCCTCCCATGCCCGGTTCCTACCCCCTTCCTAGGTTGCTCCATCCCCTTTCTCTCCTTGGACATACACAAGCAAAATTGCAGGCATTGGTCCGAGGAGACCCACTGGCCTTGGGCAACCTGTTAGGGAGTAAGCAGAAACCTTCTTACTCAAAGGCAGGGGACAGGACTGGGCAGCAACATTCTCCTCCTCCTTCCAAAGCCTTGGAGGACCTTCTTCCTTCTAAGCCCTCCTCACCTCAGGGACTCTCCAGAATCCACTGAAGTGCCTCCACTGACCAGGCAGAAAACCTCCACTTATTTCTGCTTTGCCTGGAAAGCAGCCCAGGCGACCGACAGCATCAAGACTTCCCCGCAGGCAACACTTTCTGCGCACATAACGGGTATGAACGAACCCCATGTTCATCCTGGAAGCCAACTGGCCAAGATTTGTTCAGGGCGCCCTCCTTCCCCTCCCCACCCTTGACACCCCTCACGGCAGGGCCCCAGCGTCTGCCGTGACATCACTTTGCCCAGCGTGAGGTGTCAAGCAAGGGGGGCGTCCTCACGGACCGACGTTGCCTGCTGCGCACAGGTGGCCGCAGGCAAGCGGAAGGCCTGCAAAGGACCTGCCTGGTTCCCGCTCTGGCGGTGCCAAGTTCCTGGCAAACCGCAGGTTCCCTTTGTTTACCCACGGAGGGCAGGGCGGGGTGGGAGAGGAAGCGCTGACCTCTCCCTCACCCCGCCTCGTCTGCATGGAGCTGCTGCTGCTGCCGCTGTCACCTCTGCCTGAACTTTCAGATCATCTCCGAGGAGCTTCACCTCGCCTTGAACTTGCTCGCTGCTCCCCAGCACACAGTCACGTAGCGCTGCCAAACACTCCGGCGCAGCACTGCAAGAGGCTCCATGAGCCACACAGGCACCCCGGGGTGGGGAAAGAGAGGGTGCGCTGGGCCGCTGTGGCTCTTCATGCACAACTCCAGTGACATCTGCCTGGGAAGCCCACGCAACCAGCCCTGTGAAAGGGGACAAGCTAGGCCAGGTGTGGCTACAGGGCAGAAGCAGCCACGGAACCAGCGTCCCACTGGGAGAACCAGCAGTGCAGGGGGTGGTGCAAGGGCAGGTACAGGCACTTGCCCCCTCCCTCACTGCAAAGGCAGAGCTGCTGGCTGGAGTGAGGCAGGGAGGCAAACCCCACATGCAGCCTCACTGCCTGTAACTGCCCAGCCCCTACCTCCATCCCCCTCCTGCCCATGGAGCACATGCTGCATCCCCAGAGAGGCCGTTGGAAAGGTCTCCTCAGGGTAAGTGAACCATCCCCTTGTAACTACCTATAGACAATATCTATATTGTGGCAGGGTGCCATTTCATGACAGCAAAACTCTGCTCCGCTAGAGAAAACCCTTCCACGTGTTGGCCCAGTCCTGGACAGGACAGGGCTGTCAGCTGAGCACAGAAGCTGCGCCCTGGTTTCACAACCACAGTGCTGAGGGAAGCAGCCCCCCCACCCAACCCCACAATCCTACCCAGAAGTATCTGCCACTCTTCAGGAACTTTCACGCTCACAGCAAAGTTGGCCAAAGTCTAAGCCAGCGGTTCTCAAACTTTCCCAGCTCGCGGCTCCCCTGATCCTTGTGGCCACTGGCCACGGCTCCCCATTACAACACCTCACCTCAGTGACCCCCAAAATGGGGACGAAGGTGTTATAATTATACACTAGAAGCAAGGCTGCCAGCACTCTGAGGCTGCAATCCTAACCACACTTACCTGAGAGTAAGTCCCATTGAACACAATAGGGCTTACTTCTGAGCAGACAGGGTTAGGATTGTGCCCTGAGTTTGTTAGCAGCACACCTGGAGGGTTTTGACAAGGGAGGGGGGAAGTGATGAATCTGCTGGGGGAGGGGAAGACTTTGTTTTGTGTGTATCTGCTAATTACAAACTGATGCAAACTGAGACCCAGAGACTGTTCGGCTGGAATCCTAACCCCACTTTCCTGGGAGTAAGTCCCATTGAACACAATAGGACTTACTTCTGGGTAGACCTAGCTAGGATTGTGCCTTTTGTCTTACAATAGCAGCCAACATGGGAAGTACCCCCCCCCCCCCCAAGGAGGCAGGAGGAAAAAGGGGAATGGCTAAAAAGGAATGGGGATTTTTGTTTTTAATCAATTTTTGGAGACAAAGTCATCAAGAGTGGCTTTTTTTCTTTTTTGAAGGGGGAGAAAGAGAAAGGTGAAGATCCTGGATTAAGCTGACACAGACCCCAAGCCTATGTAGGTCTACTCAGAAGTAAGTCCCATTTGAGTCAATGGGGCCTACTCCCAGGAAAGTGTGGAAAGGATTGCAGCCACACAGAGCAAAATTACAACTCACCCCAAAGTAGATGGGGGCTGCTCACACACATACACCCAACATGCAGCTGCCACCCCTGCTCCCCCCAGGCAAGACGGAGGAATGCAGGCTGGGGCATTTGGACACCCCCCCCCCACTAAGAGCAGGCTGGCTCCCTCCTTCGCTGAGCTTACTCTTCCCTCCCAGTTTGAAGCCTGTCAGGAGCGCACCCTGTGCTGATGAGACGCAGCACCTCCGCACTCTTCTCCTCTCCTCCAGCCTTGACCAATCCCAGGATGCCCAGGGTGAGGATTGGGAAATGTAGTCCCTAGGACGAGGTTGCACATGGAGAGAGCTCCATGATGAGATGCAGAACCTCTGCCAATGCCCAGCCAGCCTTCTCTCCCACCTCCCTCCACCATGTTTCACATGCCCTCCCAGCCTCATGCTGCCCCACCGCTTTCACAGCTGAAGAAAAGCAGTAAGTCAGCAGGCAGCAGGTGCAGCTGAGCAGAGCAGAGATCAGCTTTGCAGAATCAGCTGCAGCCACCTCTCCCCAGATGCCTCAGGACGCCCCTATCGGAGGCGGGACACACAGACTGAACACCTCAGGTCTAAGAGGACACAAGCCTCCTTCCACAAGATGCCATGTGCTCCCTTCAGGATGTGGCGGGCGGACTGAGGGTGTTTGTAGGGCAGCTCTCCCTCCTCTAGGACGCGGGTCCTGCAGAGGCTTGAAGTCAAACGGCCAGATCGCAGAAGCCATATTTCAGGGCACCAAAGAAACGGCAGGTGCTCAGAAAGATTCTGGGACCGCTGCTTGCAACACAGGATGCAGCGGAGGAGGGTGGGCAGGCCCAGCTGACTTCTCCATGTCTGCAAAAGGAGTCGCTGCAGCCTCCAGCAACAGGCTCCAAAAAGCCTCATTTAACTTGTCAGCACGTGTCAGTGTGAGTGGCGGAGGACGAGTGGATGGGAAGGGAACGCCAAGGAAGAGCAGTTGTGGCTCTCGCCCAACAGGCCTGCAGTCTCATGTTGAACAGTCCATGCCTTCAGCGGGCAGGAAGGAGCCAGGCCTGGAAGCTGGTGCTAACAGGACCCATCAGTGAGAACAGCTTCTGCCAAAGACTCTCACTGCTGGCAAAAGGGCCACTTTGGGAGGAGGGGAGTGTCGCAAGTCCCTGTGGCAAAATACCAAACCGATGACATTTCTGGAAACTTAGGACAAATATTCCAAAAAACTCGGGAGTGTTTGCAAAATCTGAAATCTTTGGAAACACTTTATCACTGTGACCAACTTGACCACGTCCTGTGAACTCAGGCGTGACGTGGAACATGCACCACACAGATGGTGAAGATGCCGCCACGATCCAGCACAGTTAATGCTTGGCTCATCCAGAACGCCTCCAGAAGCCTGGGGGGCCGTTACAGAGTCAGCACAAGAGGCGCTTCTGTACCCCGCTATCCCTAGAGGCTCCAGTGACCGCTGCAGCACTAAGCAGGCTCCACTGTTCAGCAGGCTCCCAGTTAGCTCCCAATTCGACTGCCATAATAATGTGGTGCACCTGGAATTGCCTTTGAAGCAGCTCAAGTGCTGCTGCCTGCCATGCGGTGCTGGGAATGCACCTGGACAGTGCCGAGAGGCAGGCTGGCTCCTGGTCCGTTTCTGTGGACAATTCACAGTGCTGATGCTTATCTTTAGAGCTTGGGCCTGAAGGAATGCTTGTCACCACATCATCTGCCTGTGCACCACGGTCATCTTTGGAGGCTGCCCCCAGGTGTCCTCACCACCAGAAGCCAGGCAGGCGGTTCCTAGGGAGAAAGGACTGTGCATTCCTGTCTTCTAGGTGGCCTTCTAGAACCTCTTGGGCAGCAGGTGGGGTCCTGCTATCACTTTGCCACACCCTCTTACAGAGCAGAGGATTAACTCATCAACCCCCGGACAAAAATACTGTCTTCAATTAGGGGGAAAAAAAAAAAAAACCATGAGAGTGGTAACAAGGGGGGAACTGGGTCCCTGCCCTGGGAGACTCCACCTCTTTGCCCCCATCTGCAGTAAAGGCAGATGCCTCAAGTGCTTCCTTTGGGTCCCTTGGAAAGCAGCAGAGGGCAGAAGACACAGAGAACACTAGGAAGACATTTTCCTCATCTGTTTTCTGGAGGGCCTTCTGGAATCCTTGGGACAGAAAGAAGCAGTCCAAGTGGACTCAAAGACAGCCAGTACAAAGTCTCTGCAAATTCCTTCTCCCCAGGATGCATCTGCGGAAGAGAAGTTATGCAGCCTGGAGTGTTGTGCAAAGGTGTGTGAAGATACCTACACAGTTGCCATGGAAAGTGTCAAAGTAGCTCCTCCCCAAAGGGAAACACGCATCATGCTGCAAACTGAGTTCGCCACCAGGAAATGGTGGAAGCCAAGACTCTCTAGTCCATGCATTGGTCCTGGATGGAAACACACAGTGCTTCTGATCTGCATGCACTAACTGTCCTGACTACACACCAAGTGCCCTAAGCATGCCTCCCTTGGGTCCTCACATTCTCTGAGCATGCACAGGCATTGGGCAGAAGGCAGGTACTGTTACCCTGCACATGCCCGATCTCGTCTGATCTCGTCTCGTCTCGTCTAAGCAGGGTCAGGCCTCGTTAGTACTTGGATGGGAGACCGCCTGGGAATACCGGGTGCTGTAGGCTTATATCTAAGTCTTTCGAGACTGAAGGTTGCCAACCAACCAAGGTAAAGACACATCCTGTGTTAACTTGGGCATGAATGAAAGATACATTTTCAGGAATCTGTGGCATGAAGGTCGTGTGAGGCAGAGCCCTTCCCATAAATTCCTGGCACGCTGCTTTAGGAGGGTGCTGGCACTCTAGCCGCGCAAAGGCCCTGCTTGCATTAATGCATGGGTCACACACCCATGCCCTCCAGGCTGCCCCAGGGCCTGTTTGCTCTTGTACCGTGCAAGGCAGGCCACCAGGGGCATCACAGGTCTCCTTAGCCAATTTCTGACCTAGTAACAGAGCAGTCAGGACTTCTTTCGAAGACCCACATCTCCCTCAAGCAGACCCTCTTGGATCTGCATGTTGATTGCACACACTGATGTTATTAACATTTCAAGCAGAGGCAAACAGATTGACTGCCAAATGTGATCCAAAACGCTCCACTGCATCATCAGAAAATTTCGTCTTCTTTCTGAATTGCTGCCCAATGTGTTGTTGAACCAGTCCACCACTAGGTCGGAGGCACTCATGAGAAGGACTGCTAAACTGTTCAGCAGGTGTCCCTCCATCCATCCATAGGCGCAACTGACAAGCTTCCCTGGAGCAATTAGGACCTTCTTCCCTTCATTTATGGCATGTGCTGGCCTCAATGCATTCCTGCCTGGAGGGATAGTGCATGAAGTGAGGGGGATGCTATTAGAACCAAACCGGCGGCAATTGATGCCATCCAAGTTGTGCTTCCTTGGGTTTCCTGCCATGACCAAGTCCCTTTGGCAGGAGATCTCCATGCGAGCTACCTGAGGGGCCTAGCATTCCCTGTGATCACCACCAGTCTGCAGAAGATGTCAAGGCTGACACCCCTACCTGCACAAGTCTTCCCAGAAGCCACCGTTCATCCAGTGCACATGTCTGGATACAGTCAGTCTCAGACACCCTTGCTGGGCAGTCTGGCCCTGAAATGGAAGCAGCAACCTGTTCTATAGGGATCATACTACAAGGTCCTGGCATGAAAGCGTCACACTCATCAGCCTAGCCAGCAGCTGGGGACCCTTGGAATTCTACCTTAGAATTTCAGGCCATGCAAAGACTGCTGCTTCTGGCAGAGAAACATCTGATATTAGGTGGTGTCCAGCATAACAGCCAGAGGTTGCAGGATCTGGGCTGCCGTTAGCAAGCTCTCTTCTATGTCGGGTGCCCTCAGGTTGTCCCAGGTGGCACTCTTACATTCCTGACACCATTGTCCATGGAAGGAGATCTCATCCAGGTGTCTTCCAGGTTCCCGAGTGCACAAATGCCCTTGCACCACCAGCACTGTGAGGATCATCTCTGTAAGCACCCTGGGTACTGAGGTTAACCAAAATGGTAAGACCCTGTCTTAGAAGTGGAGACCACTGTAGGCCGAAGGAAGATCCTTCCAGGGATGGCTCCTGGAGATGGCCATGGAGATCTAAGGACACCACAAAGTGTGTTGAGTGCCATAATGGCTGACGAGAGTTTCCTTCTAGACCCATCTTTGAAAGTCGCTTCTGCAGCCACTTGAGATCTAGGCAAATATTTAATTCTTTCCCCCTTTCAGGCTTTAAATGCTGGCATGAAGAATAATAGCTGTGTTAATCCTGCTGTTTAATTCTTTGTTTCTTAACCCCTGCACCCTGAGCCCTAACCAAAGGAGAGGGTGGTGGGTGAATGAATCAGCCCTGGGCTCCGTCCTAGCCTCAACCCCAAGCTGGAGCCTGCCCTTGCCAGCCTGGAGACTCAAGAGCTGGAGGCCCAGGGCCATGGCTACTCAGGAACCAGCCTCTTCCCGCACCCAGAACCTTGCACACTCCTGAGCCTGTACATTGGTGCTGGCAGATGGCCTGGAAGAAGGCAATGGAGCAAAGGAGCAGTGAAAAACTGCACTCCAGAGGGCAACCCCTTTCACCTCCCCTCTCTCCAGGCAGGAGGGCAGAGTGTGGGAGGGGCAGCTTGGGTCTAGAGGCATGCAAGGTCTCTGCCTCCTTCTCCCTGGCCTTGCTGGAGCAAGTTGCTCCCTTAGAACTCTCCAGGGTACTGCAGCCCTGACCAGCATATGCCTTGCTGGGCAAAGCATGGAGGGTAAAACCAGACCCATCATCTACATCTGGGTCTATACTTGCATTAAATCATTCTTGTTATATGCAACCCTGGAAACGTTCTACAGGTAAGGGCAGGAGAGACCTTTGAAAAATAAAATAGCATGTATTTTGTAATCACCTTTTCCAGTAGGTCTTTGCTGATTTGTTATCAGTGCTGCTTGAATGCAGCAGAGAACAAGCAAGCCCTCTTCTACATGACAGTCTTTCAGGTGCCTGAAGAGTCTCTGTTATTCAGGCCCCCCACCTCCTCCCCTCCAGGTAAGATATGTCCAAGCTCTTTCCAGCCTTCCTCGCAGGGCTTGTTTTCCTGCCCCCTCTGAACCCCCTCCTGTTTGTCTGCACCCACCTGACAGTGCAGTGTCCATGAGCGCAGAATCATTGAGTGGGGCAGAGTCAAATGGGAGTCGGCTTCTTCTCGGCCCCTGCAGCCGAGAATCATGCCTGCCTTTTTGGAAGCCACAGCACACTGCTGGCTGGGGTGGAGCTCCTTTTCCCTCACGCCACTGCCAGGCCAGGCACCCCCCCCCCCAATGTGGTTTTCTGTTTAGCTGAACTGCCAAACTTTGCACAAGGACATTCTGAATTTCAGTCCTGTCTTCTGAAGGGTTTGCCATCCCTCCTGGTTTCATCACCTGAGTCAGATGCTGAAGAGTCCTGGACCCAGGCATCAACCACACTGCCTGGGGAAGGTTCTCTGGACTGGGCAGACTGGGATGGGGCTTTGCTTTCCCCACCCACTCCACTATGCTTTGCAAGAGCTTTCATCAGGAACCAGCTACACATTCAGAGTGCCTGCCATTAAAATCCTGCAGACCACCGAATTTATCAGCATGAGTGGAAGCTAATCAAGCCTCTACTCTCACGGACCACACTTGGCTGCAAGGGGAACAACTCATGCTCCAGGACCACCACCCTGAGCGCCTCTTGGCTGCCGCTACGCAAGCAACCGCAAAACTTTTAAGCCAAACACGGCATCCACTGAGGCTTGTTGCAACAATAGCCAGGGCAGAGTGTCGCCTTTGGCTCTGAGAAAAATAACAGGATTTATGGCTGTTTGTTGCAGATTGTGAACAAATCTGAAAGCAAAGCAGGAATCTTGACCTACTGCTATATCGCCCTGACCCTTGGATGGCCCCGCTGTACTCACGTTTGTAGTCTTGGAAGGGTCCAAACCAGGTCAGGCTGGTATGAGACAAAATGTTCACTCAAGATATTGTTCTGCAGGAAACCCCCCTGGCCCAGTGACCCCAGGACACCAATCCTGCATTTATGTTCTGTGCACAACAGCCTGTCTGGCTGGGGAATAACAGGCTTAAGCTCCAACAGCGATTATGGAGGAAAGTTGGTTAGCTTTACAGGATTTAAAGCATCTGTAAGACTCAACCCCACAGCAAGCCTGGTGCAAGCACAACCCTCCAGAGTCACTTCAGCACAGAAAAAGCATCAGATATGCAGTCAGCGGAACACCAGCACACTGCATGTCACTCTGCGTGCAAAGAACACAGAGAAAATTAAACTCTAACTTGCAAAGATCTCTACAGAGGCCCTTCTTCACAACAGATCAGATAAACTGGGGGTAAGGAGAGAATGTCTAGGGGCTGACAGCTGGGAGTCCAGTTCCTGCTGGATCTTGCAGATTGCCAGAATGATAGTAGCTGCTGATTATCCTGCAAGGAGCCCAGCTCCTGTAGTTTGCAAGCATGCACAAATATAGGGAGACAAATATTTGAGGGTTTTTTCTGGTTATTATTACTTATAAATTTCTTATAAATACTTATAAAGCATTTCATGTGCCACTGGAAGAAACAGGGAGAAGGACAGAATCCACCCTGCTGAGAACGGGAGACGCTGAGCAGAGATGGCACAAGATGGACTCAAGCAGGGCTAATGTCACCATCCTCATGACACACAGATCCACCTCCTCCTCCACTGCCCTCACAGCCAACATCTCTGCATCGAACTGAGCACAGCACACAAATGGGGAGAAAGGCGGTCATCATGCAGGGCATTTGTCTCACTGCTTTTTGGGAGATCATGAACTCTTTAAAACAAACAGAGATGAGGTCATTGCTGGTGAGAAATAAGACAAAATGTGAACCGCTGGCCAGGATGGCCGAGAGGAGGAAGGGAAGCCAAGCAGGGTGTGCAAGGAAAGCTCTTAAGAGCTCATGAAATGCCTCATTAATCAAGGGGTCCAGCATGCCTGTGTCAAGTCCCTCACTTCCCACTTGGGAACTCCACACCAAGGCCAACATCCTGCTCCTGCGCAAGGTGAAGCTCTTGAGGTCACCATCTCAAACCAGGCTCCGCTCTGGGTGACAGAAAGTGCTTGATGAGAACTGGCTCTCTTTGGAAGCCCAGCAAGGTCACTTGGTGATGAGGAAAGGATCCCATCTAGGGAACCCATTCCTGGTCCAATTCAAACAGCACCAAGCTCTGATTTGAGGCTGCAGTGCAGGGCAAATCCACCCTTTTCATTCCTCCACAATCTCGTGCGACCCAGAGGAGGGCGCGGACTGTCAGCTTCACATGAAAATTCAGACCCTTTTGAATAAGTGGAAGACCAGAAGTCAGTTCCCCTCCCTGCAGCACACATGCACACCGAACAGGAAGGAACAGCAATGGTACCCTGATTCTGAAGGATCCGCGCAGCCATGGCAACTAGCTGCCAGAGACCAAACCCTCCTCATTACTCAAATTCCCTCATAAGTGCATCTAAGGCAGCAGCCATGACTACATCTAGTGGCAGTGAATACTATATAGCACCTGAACCTCCAACAGTCTGCAAGCACCAGTACAGAAGAAAGAGGAAGGAAGGACTTGCTTCTCCAGCACAACATTTACGGGGCTATTTGAATGTACTTCATGCGGAATTTGGCTGGTCAGATCCAAATTAAAGAGGAGGGCTGGAGCAGTTGCCTGTAAAAGGAAATGCCTGAAATCTGGGAACTGACAACTTCCCGACAGGAAAGGAACAGGAGTGTGAGGGTTGAGCCTTTCACTCCTGATGGGGTGTTTAGTCTCAGAGATGGGCAGACACGTTCACTTTACCCCGACCCATCCTCATTACGCAACTGCTCTTATCCGCCAGGGATAGAATTGCTTGCACACCTCCCTGGAGGCACCCAGGTGAAGGTTCCATTTCAGGCAGCCAGTGAGACTACAATTTCCACTCAGCAGAATTGCTCTCACCGTTGGGTGAACTTGCTGGAGATTCTGGGGAGAAAGCATCTGGCCATGTGGATGGGTGTGCTCTGCATAGTGTAGGGTGCTGATTTTGCAACACCAACACAGCCCCCCCCCCCCACACACACACACTACATATTATGTATTTACAGAGCCAGGTAGTACAGGAGCCCAGGACCCCCACCTGTGGCGATCAGAGCCACAAGGCCTCTGGAGGCGGTCCTCTGTGAAGCAGGTTGTGCACTCTGAACTACAGCAGAGCAACCTCACATTTGCAGGGGACTGGACTAGGCAACTTTCACACTGGTTTCTAACTGGGAGTAGCAGCAACACACCAGGTCCCCGTTTGCAACCAGCAGTAAATATTTCCTTAGGACACACAACAGTCAAGAGTAAAGCTGATTGCTTTGATGTGTATCAAACTAATCATGGAGTAGGAATGGAAAAGCTCAGTCGTGTCACAGATCTCTATCAAAGGACTCCAGACTCTCTTACTTGGTTCACAGTCAGAGCCAGAGTATCAACAGATGCCTGCAGTGGAGGGCAAGAACAGGGCTCTGGCTTGTGAAGCTCTGCATGTGGGACCAGGCTGTGGGGCATGCTCCCTAAACCCTCTGACCACAAAAGGTCTGGCTGGGCAGCTCAGCCAGGTGGATGAATGGTCTTAACCACATCCTACACACACATGACCAAGACTCACTCCATGCGCCAGCACACGGAGAAAGCTGAGCACTCTACCGTCTATGACCCCTGGATGGAATCTGACCCTATTACCCACTCTCTTATGTACTTCAGGAACAGTTAAGGGGCTTCCCAGTGGCTGGAAGGTCTTGTGGGGACCAGAACTTCTTAATGATTCATAAACAAGAGAACTATTCCATGAGAATGAGGTTTTATTATTTAAAAAAAGTTCTGTGAATTCAGGCATGCTAAGAAAGAAAAGATGAAATAGAATTTGTTTTAGAATGCTAGCTGCATTTGAAATGCTAATTAATATGCTACACAGCAGGGTCAAATACTTAAAAGCCTCTCCCCAACAAAATTGCCAACATCCATAGCGGTGACCCCAGCAAACTGGCAGAAGCAGCATCCCCATTCCTGCATCAGCAGAGACCCCTGAGCAGCATGACCCAAAGGGCAGGCAATTCAGTGGCGCAGTCCCCAGCACCTCTGTCTCCCTGGCTGAACATGGTTGCATGGCCTGCCTCCTTAGGTCTGGAACCTCAGCAGCTCTGCCTGTTGTGGGGAGATCCCTCTGCGCCTCGGCCTTCCTTGCCCTGGACTCAAGCACCACCCCTGTGCCTCCATGCCCCTCTCATTTCAGAGGGCTTTTCCAGGATCCTGGCCTAGCCTGGATGCCCACCCAGTGTTCCCAGGGGTCACACAAATCCATTCCAAGGCCTGCCTTAATGAACCCTACTCTGCAAAGGATATGCTTGATAGTCCAGAGCAGGAGCCACTAAACTTTTTGGTCAAAGGGCCACATCAAACATCTGACATAGTGTCGAGGGCCGGAAAAAAAAAATTAATATAACATTTAAATAAATACATTGGAGATGGAACTTAGATGAATGAATGAATGAATAAATGGGCTCAAATGTTCAAGATTTCTCCAAACACCAACGCAGCCCAAAACACACACTGAAATGAACCCGCATTCCCCCACCCCACAAGTGCAACTCCAGTCGTGTTTGGTCAACTGGGCCAGAGACTCTCAGGGGATCATTGGCTGGCTGCAGGCCGGACAGAGGCTCGCTGCGGGCCGCACCTGGCCCCCCAGGCTGGGGTTTGGAGACCCTTGGTGGTCCAGAGGAACAAGACGACACGCCTGGTCAGGGCAGGCAAGAGAGAGAATTGGGGTTGAGAAGCTCGCTCAGTGAGTGGATTAGAAGATATCCTGCCTCCATCTGCCTGCTGAACAAACCTGAATCAGAGTGCTTTCCTCAGGAATTCTTTTCAGTACGTAAAGACACATGGGATTCTCTCCCTCTCCACTAAATACCACATTAATTCTAAAAAGACCTTTTTCATTAAATGATCTACACACAAGGGCTACAGATTACAATAGCAGAAAATTAAATTGTAAACTGTACACTGATGCCTTGGAGAGAGAAAAGAGTTGGGGGGAGACCATGGAGGGGAGTAATTAGAGACGCCAATTCCTTCTCTTGCCCTCTCTACGATCTGCATGGAATGAACGCCAGGGAAGGCTACATGGTTTCATAATCTAAAAACCGCCAAGGATGGGTTAGATCTTTATCATCTTTAAACTGTAACTCAGCCCTAGCTAAAGTTCCTGGAGTTCAGTTCATTTTGGAGGATGGAAGGACTTAAAATGAATTAAAGATCTGGATTCTCCCTCTTTTCCTCCCTTGATCCCCCAGTCGTATTTTCCATATACATTCTTTTCCTGCTACAAATGAGCACACCCAAGTTAAACGCATGAACTTCTCTTCAATCCAGCAGGAAAAGTCGACTGCTGCAGAAACTGCAGTCTCCTTCGTGACCTTGCTAAGAAGCCCGCGTGGCGGTGGAGTGATCCTGTCCACTGCCCACAGTGAGAAAGGCGCATGCCCGTTTTCAGCCAGGCTTCCTCCACACTGACCTTCCGTCCTGCAACCATCTGGCTTCCTCTTCACCTTCTCCCAAACTGTACCACAGCACAAATATTCAGAAAGGGCAAGGAGATTCTGCCCAAATATGGCTGCTGGCTGTAGCAGATTACACAAATCAGCATGACGGGGCAAACAGAAGCAGGTAAGAAAAGATGACTCAAGCTACCTTCACGAGCCAGAGTAAAGTTATTTCTATCTGGCGGAAGCCGCCATATGCCACCACACCTGGAAGGAAATGGCTTGGCTTGGCGACTTGGAGGTCAGCTGAAGGACTGCATTCAGCCACTGCTGGAGCAAAGGCTCAGTGAGGCACTCAGAAGAATTTCCCCAGTGACAAGGCTGACCCAGACCAGGCCCACTGTTTACTTCTGATGAGTAAGACAGGATTGCAGAACGCAAGGGGCTTACTTTTGAGTAAATAACACCATTTCCAAACACCTAATCAGACCTGAACAGGAAAGCTGGAGGTTTCCTGTTAAAACTGGAGCCAGCCTCTTCAAGCATTTAGGCTGGCTGGCTGGCTGGCTGCACATTGTGCTATAAACGTGCATGCTTACAGCATCCTGTGAAAGAAAGAAAACATTTTCGCAGTGGTAAGCACTGAAGTGACATTAATAGGCGTGGGGGGCAGCAAAGATGGGGGTTCCCCATATGCACGGTTTGCGTATCAGAGGGGGACCCTGGAATTGATCTCCCATGGACGTGGGGGATGCTTCCAAGATCATTCTTTACATACACAGAATTCCACCATTTGCATAGGGACCATGGAGAAGCATGGAAAGGGATCCGGTTGCCCAAATCCAGCCAGCAGGTCCCTGGCTGTCCCAGGGGGGTGTGCTGGACCTCAGGCTCCCATCCTGTCTTTAGTCCTCTCCCTGCCAGGCAGCTGAAATCTCTCCTGCTGCAGTTCAAGCCCATTAGAATTAGACTGTGTTCACTGTGAGAAGCCATGCTGGGCTACCCAGCTCAGCAAGATTTTTTCAGATGGACAGCGACAATTCAAGGACAGAGGAGGTGGTTAATCAAGACCTTTTCATTAGAACTACCAGGCACAAATCCCAGGACATTTTCCCTTCTACAGCACACAATTCTCCAGTGGAGCTCCAGGCCCACCTTCCTCACCTCACCCATCCTTTCTACTAATAATGACAAAAATATGAGTAAAGCAGTGCTTGCTGACATGATCGTTATGAACAAGGCTGTGGGCACAGCAGTTGGATTCGTGAGGGTCAAGGCTGGCCCCCTCTTTTGACTTAAAATATAAACCAGTTTCAAATGCTAGTATCTGTGACAGAAAATGGGACAGCTGAAATCTCAGATCAAGAGGTAGTCACTTAACAGCCCAATTTTATTCTCCTCCACCCCCCACCCCCGCCGATGCAGCAGCCCCAAAATGGCTCTCACTGCATTCTGCGGACGGGGGGAGGAATTGCAGGTGCCTCCTCTGGGTAAGGGGACAATTGTTCCCTTACCTGGGGGTAAACCTCTGTGGCACTGGTGGATGGCAGTTGGCACCAGTGGAACATGAGTTATTAGGGCCAGGCAGCAGCAGAAGATGGAACCAGAAAAATCTCCACAGCTGAGGCTTCCATATCCCTGCCCCACACGACTAGCAAATTTAGACCAAATTACGACACAGGAGGCAATTCCCATAAATGTGCTCCATTTGCACATTTTCCAACCACAGTGCTCATCTTTTCTGGATGCAGAATTACAACTTCTGCCCCCTTCCCATGTGTGCGCACACAGGCCAGGATGCAAGCAGGAGCCAGCTTGCCACAACAGACCAAAAGCGCTGAGCCTGGCGCTGGCAGTCAAGGTCGACTTTGCCAACTCAGTCAAGCGCTCAGCCACGGAATGCACTGAGTGGCGGCCCTGGGCCAGTCCCCGAGTCCTCACTTAGCAGGCCCTAAAGGCTGTTGGTAGAGGAGAGTGTTGAGGGAGCCACGGAAGAGAAAAGCCAGCATAAGCCAGCAGGAAGGGCTTCCCTTTCCCTGCCCTGTGTAGCCAACACTTAAACTACAGGCATTAGAGTTATAACTATAAACTAGAGCGGAACCCAAACTTTGGCTAACCCTGGGGGGCCCCCTCCACCTCCCCCCATAAGTCCAGTTACAAGGAACCCTTCCGCTGACCAGCCCGGCTCACTGTCTATCCTGGGGAGTGTTTTCAAGTCTGAAAGGATGGGTGGCAGTGGCAGGCTGCTTGCTACCACTGCGTGCACATTTCTGTCCCAGGGCTGGGCTACTTCTCGTCAGACCCCTCAAGCTGCGTGAACCTGCAACGCGTTGTATGAAAAGTGTGCCTCTCTGCTGCATACGCAGCTCCAGTTCAAATGACCAACACTTGGACAAAGCCTGGATAACTCAACCAGCCTCATCTCCTCTGCTGAGCAACCCTCTCTCCACCATTCCAGGTCCAATCATTTCAGCTACAGGTTTTCTCCCTATCATATTTATTGATCCTATCATACTGATAGGGCGGCAGCCTGCAGATAGCTAAGCAATTAACCCAGAGGTGAACTCTGGAGCCCAGAAGAATCTGCACGCAACACGAGAAGCTGACTGGGCGGGAGATTTCTTGACTATGCGTAACCCAGAGGCACTGCAGGCTGCTCTGAAGCAGCTAGAATTTTCCAGGAGGACGGCCAGGGGCCCTGCCATCAGTTGCGCCCAGGGACAGAGGCACACCCCCACCCTCTGGAGGCAGCCTCCACCACCGCCAATGGCCAACCCACTCCCCAGCCACTGTCGAACCTCTGCCACTGCCACCCCCCAGCAGCTTTTTCTCCTGGGTCAGCCGTGCCTCACAGGTGCCATCAAATGTCCATTTCGCATTTGCGTCTATGGTCATTCCTTCCTTCCTAGTCCATCTTTCCCCAATAAAAGCACAAAAACAATGGCCATAAAACAAGGACAGCCACTGGAAAAGTGATTGAACCCTTTTCGGATGAGGCTGCCCTTATTTAGTCTGCAGCTGGGCACTGGGTTTGGGGAGCTCTGCCACGTGTGACCCACTATAAGCTTAGCACAAGTGACAGGTGGGTGTCACCTGAGAATGGGGGAGGGTCCTCTAACAGGGGCCCCAGGGCAAGAGGCTGTGGGATGGGGTGGGGGAAAGAGCCCCCAAGCACCAAGCTCACGTGACCTTGACAGAGCAACCAGCAGAATGAGTCAAGAGCAACAAAGATGAACACTTCAGCAGAAAGGACAAGAATCCTAAGAGAGCCGGGAGGGGGGGGGGAGGAACCTACCTGAGCTCTACACGGTCTTGAATTGGCTTGTTTCAAACAAGGTAAGAGCCACTTTCAGCTCCTTGTGCCACGCGCAGGGGGGAGGGTGTGAGCAAGCACAGCCTGGGACAGGGGTGCTCTGCTGGTGGTCTTCAAGAGGCAGGTGAGAAACCACAGCCAGGCTCACTTCCCGTTGCTGGATTGTGCAGCGCAGCAGCTACACGACAGGTCAGGAAGACAGACCCTGCCACAGATCCAGAAGCCCCTCTTTCAAAAAAAAAAAAGAGAGATACAGAGAAGAAGTGGGGATTCAGTCAAAAGAGCAGGCAAGAAACAAAAGTGGCCCTGAGGAGATGAGCACACGGAGTGAGCCTGCAGATGGAATCACAAGTGCAGGAAGGCCCAAACCAGAAGATCCAGCACAGCTACTCTGGACACCCCCCTCCCCCACCTTGCTTCATTTAGAAACAAGTCCTGGAGCAGACAAGCCCATGCAGGAGCACCAGGCGCTCTGCAGTCTGCCCTGAGCAGCTCGGCCCAGGAATCCTACACTGGGGGCTGCTTTAGGACAGTCCAGGGACCGCTCTGCAGAGCACAGCGCTTCAACCTTGTCCAGATCCAGCTTCTTTGTCTGCCCTCCTTTCCCGCTCCTCCAAGCACGAGCTGTGAGGTAGATCACCCATGCAGCATGAAGCAGAGAAGTGACCCACAGGGCAGCCAGTGAGGCCACTGCTCCCTGCCCAGAGCACCAGGATCTGTCAGTCTCTTTCTGCTGGCAGAGAGCCTTCTCAGAGAGAGGATGCTTGGGCCCAGATGCACACTGTCCCCTTGGCCACATTTTGCCACGTGTCTTTAGGAGAACAGCAGGTAACAGCAGGTGGCAGTTCTCTCCTGTCCCAGCCCCACACTGGCCAACATTTCGGCTTGGTGGAGCGGAGTGGGGGGGTGGGAAGCCCTCTTGCCCAGGCTTCCCCAGACTTGGCGACTGCCAAGGTCAAGGAGGGGTTGAAGGGAGGCTGTGGCTTGGTCCTTTGTGCATATGTGTGTGTGTGTGTGTGTGTGTGTCTCCGTCCCCGTCCCACTTACATTCAAACCCCAACGACATTATCAGGGCCCTCTCCCCTATCGCCAGTTGCAGGGAGAGCCGGAAAGGGGAGGTCAGGTGCCGGGCAGGGTGTGGGGTGTTGTCCTCCTGCCTTATCAGCAGCTGAAGAAAGTGAATCCACCTGGCTTGTTTCTGGCTGTTAAGTGCAGCAGGGTCAGCCAGCGTACCAGTGGGTCACACAGAGTTCACCCCTCTGCAGGCAGGCCTCCTTATCAGCAGCAGCGAGTTCATCAACTCTGTCCACCTTGCAAGGAGTGATTTCCTGATCTGCAGCTCACCCCCTTTGGAATCTAAACACAGTCACAGCAGCCTCATGCGACATTCATCAGCCAGGCCCCGCCCTGGGGCTGCTCGTGGGATGAACTTCAGCAGCTCTTGCCCACCTCTCCGAGAGCCCCCCAAGGGCAAGGCATGCCAAGGGAGGAGAGCCTGCGCACAACTGACGCTGCACTGGCTAGATCTGAACGAGGGCTCCCACTGTATGGGGCTCAGCCAAGGCTGGTTTTAACTGGAAACAGAGGGCCTGTTTACTTCTTTCATCCAGTTTGCCCCCTTTCCATTTCAAGGCACTGGCAACACAATGGGTGCCAATGGGGCTGCGGACTCAGGTACTGGCGTCAAACAGAAAATAGGCAGTGATCTTGCAAGGCTTCCAGGTTTGCACAAATCAGTAGCCTGGGATGCAACAAACCGACCCCTTGAGACCTGACAACGAAGCAGAAACCTTAAGAGTACAGGACAGAGTGGCCATTTAGAAAGACCAGCTCCACTGGCACAGTTTGCCCCAAGAGGGAGGCCAGGCTCCCCCCCGCAGAGGCTTTCAAAAGGTGGCGGGGCTGTCCTTGCTCAGAGGCACTTGAGACACAGCTGTCTCCCAACGCTCTTGGGATCTCTCAATCTCTGCTTCCTGCTAAAGCCACTGCAAGTCAAGGGAAGTGGTGGCGGTGGTGGTGGAGAGGGACTCTGCCCCTCTGGTTAGATCTAGGCCAGAAAAAGGGGCTCACAGGTCTTCTATTCTGGAGGAAGTGAGGGCGACAGCGAACAGTTCAGGACTGCTGCTCCTACCCACAAGTTCCTTCTACAGGCTATCACCTCCAGTCCAGAAACTTTACACATAAGCAGGCACGGCACACGTGTGGAAAGTAGCAGTGCACCGAATCACTGTCAGCAGGGAAGCAAGGATGCCTTCCGCTCACAGAAATGTGCCCTGTAGAATGGGAGGGACACAAGAGCCATGGTGGATTTGTGCCAAGGAAGGCCTTTCACAGATGTCCCTGGGAGACTGTGCCTGTGGGGTATTATTCCCAAGCGGCCCCCCCCCCCCCCCCGCTAATTTTGCAGATTCACACAATGCCACCACTGATTTGAATTCAAGGGCCTTTGGCCAGGGCAGCCTTCAGTGGCATCGCAGGGCGTGGGTAACAAGCTGATACGCAGAACAGGACACAGAACAATGCAGCCCTCCCTGGCTCTGACAAGACTAATGCAGGAGACAGGAAGCCACTCTCCCGAAAGGGGCAACAACCAGTGTGGAGAAGAACCTGAAATTTGAACAGCCACAGACACCTCTGAACGCCACAAGTGGCGGCACACAACGTCAGGCGAGGACGACTGAGACAATGGTGCACACCCATTCTTTAGGACAAAGTATTACCAACTCAAGCCGTCACTTGGAATGGTTCAGCAAACAGACACCAAGGACAGAAGCAGTGAAATGACAGCCACCAGTCAACAGGGTGGAGAAAAACCCTGCACCCGACAGTAGATGAAGACAGATGGGCACACTGGCTGAAAAACTACCTGGAGAATGGCTTTGTGGCCTCAGATCTCAGCAAGAAGTGGGCTGGAAGAAGAGGCCCTTCGATGAAATTCAGCAGCACAGACTCATCCCACTGCAACTCTCAGGGGAACGGAGGGGTGCACAACTCTGAAAAGAGCAAATGTTTGCGTGGATGTTCTGCAACCGGCCTCAGATGAGACAGTTGTACATGAGGTGACCAAGGAAGTGTGTGTCGAGTTTCCATCACAGATCACGTTTTGAAAGTAATTCTAGGATGAAGGGCTGAAGGAGACGTTTCAGTACAGCTGATTTACAGCAAGTCTTGGATCACCACCGCCTGGATTCAAATCCTAGCACGGCCTTCAACTCCTAGCAGGCATGGGGGTGGCCATAGTTTCTTTGGCACAGGAGACAGTGCCAGGAGCCACGCTGGAGATGGATGGAGCCTCAGAGCAACAAGGAACCATCACTGCTACTCCAAGGGAGAGGTTGGAGCCTCCCTGCTGAGAGGAAGTGCCACAGGTTGGCCTGGCAAGCCAGCTCAGGAGGGATGGGGTGCTGCCTCCCTGGGGCGAAGACCAGGAATGAGGGTCCTGACAGAAAGGTAGCTAAGGGCGCAATGCTAACCCACTTTACAGCACCGACATAAGGGCAATGCAGCTCTGAGGTAAGGGAACAAACATTCCCTTACTTTGAGGAAGCCTCCATGAGTGCTACCCAATTGCAGGATGCAGCACATGCCCCACTGGCTAGAAAGGTGCCGGCTATGCCGGTGCTAGAAAGTTGGTTAGGATTTGGGCCTAAGGCTCATCAGTCCCGATGACTCTTACCTTTCCCTACTGATTCATGTGGGAACCACCACCAGGCACAGCCTTGAACAAACTGTAAAGCACTACAAGGATCTCAGCCGGAAGGTGAAACATTTGGTGCACCGGATATGTTTCCATCGATATTCTGGGGTAGAGTCACAGCATGCAAAGAGGAAGAACAACAGTGCAGGTGAATAAATAGCAATGCAGGTGGTGTCACCATAAACGACTTGCTTTCCTTGGACATGGTCTTCGCCTGAGACAGAAATTCAGGTTGCTGCGCACCTCATGACTGCCAAGAAAAATGCACTTAGTGGAACTCAGAACCAGTTTCACTATTTCTACCCCATTCCTTCAACCCACTCTCTCCCTGAAACGTGGAAGGATGCACAAAGGGTTTCTGGCAGAGTGGCTGTCAGCATAGAAGGCAGAATGTTTGAACACTGCCGACTACATGAATGGCCCCAATTCCACGGAGTGAGCTTGGACAACTGGAGCCAGTTCTGTGGGAGTTGGGTTCCCAGGGTTACTTCTCCTGCACTGCCACGCCCCCCCCCCCCCCCCCGAAGTGCCTTTATGACTTTGCAGGGATCAGGAATGAATGTTCAAACTGACCTCTTGTAAAGCAGCAGAAAGATCTGGTTTAACATAGCCAAAGGTTTCATTCAGACTGCATGATTTGAGAGCACTGGTTCTGCAAAAACTGGAAATCAGGGACTGACTGGGAGGCCACTGACTAGCCTACCAGGGGAAGGCTGTGTCATCTCCCAAGATGACAACACTTTATCACAGAGCTGGGTCAAATGTTCACACAACCACTTTCAAGCAAACACAGGGCAAAGCGTCCATCAGAGAGCTCCCTACCTCTGTCCCTTCACATTCCCCACAGTCATTTGCAGTCCATCACACATCACTTTGATGACCCCTTTTTCTGCACTCCTTGATCTCACCCGACAAGGGACTGCTTTATGTCTGCGGTGGTGGTGCAGAGCCATTGGCGTCCAGCTACACAATGACTTTGCCAAGTGCGGATGACACCATTACTTTCAATGGATTGGGGAAGAGGTGTTTTCTGTTTTACAATTGTATTTATTTTTAAAATCCCTTTGCTGCAAAGGCAGCCGACACTCTGTGCTGCATCAGTGACTTCACTGCCCGTTGCAGCAGGGCAAGACATTCTCCCTAACGCAGCTCCAGTCACATGGTGCCACATGTGACAAACTGCGGCATGCGTGAATGCCGCTAACCTGAATGTGTGTCCCACGGGGAGTTGCACAAGGTGATTGGGCAGCATTCGTGATCCGATGCACATAGCAAGAGGGGAAATGCCTCTGCACCTCCCTTCAGATCAACCGGCTGACTTGCCCCAAGGGAACAACAGGGAACATGTTCCCTCTCACCTTCTGACACTCATCCCCTTCTGAGCATCAGTGCACCCTTGGTAAAAAGAGGTTCGAAAACATTTCCAAATGGCCATGTCACGGTGGCACAAGTATCGGGACAGCACTCCCACTGAAGATCAGCACTGCATGTACCTAATCCTGTTCTTGCTCCACTTCACGCAGGTGGTCTTTGCAGAATTCAGTGACGTTCAACCAGCGCATCAATAGGCAACATGGAGCCCGAGTTGCATCTTGCAACCCACACTGAGTAATCACAGTTTCTGCCAAGGCACAGAGAAATGAGGTGCTATTTTGAGCTCCCCAGAATCTTAAGGGGGCCCTGTGATGCCCTCCCACAGGAATTCAGCCTGTGACAGGTCAAACAAGAGGTGGCATCCTCCCAGCCATGCTGCTCTTGCAGTGTGAGCCGGAGGACCGTCTTTGCTGATTGGCCAACTTAGCCACCTTTGTTCTCTGACTGATGCGGAGAGCTCCACTGCTCTCAAAGGGTGGAAAGCTGCCTCCCACAGGTGAAACTGGTCCCCGATGACGAGCGCCAGTTCCACTTGTCTGGGGTCTTGCCACACTCAGGCACAGCAGGTTCAGCCAGAGTGCCAAGAGACAGGCAGAGTTCAGGCTCCTCGCACCTTGGCCATCGGCAGCACAATCTGCCTTCATTCCCAAACACACAGGGCTTGTTTCAACTCCCAGTGACCTTACCTACTTAATTTTTTTTACATCTGCGGAGTGAATTTCTGTCAGCAAAACTGAAAGGCCAAGCAGAGTTCAGGGCAGCAGTCCTCCCAGGTTGCCCAGAACGAGATCCCAGCCTTCAACAGCAAAACTGCCATCAAACACAGGCGCTCCAGAGGAGCACTGCCTGGTCACCTCCTCTGAGCTGCAAAAACATGGCCAGCACACCAGCGCTGAGGAGCCGCTTTTCCCAAGGCAGGCAGGCAGGCATGGCAGAGGAAACAGGCTGGCGGAGCCTGGGGGGAAGGAAATCCATGTGCTGTGACTCACAAGCAAGGCTCTCCCTGCCAGGTAGTCCTCCTTACAAAGAGAAGCATGAATCCACTGAAGGGTGGGGCCAGGCTGCCACTTCCTGCAGCCTGAAGCTCAGCCTGCCTGCACGCTGAACTGGAAGTCAGGGGTACAAACAACATGGGTAACAACTGCAGGGCACCTGTGGGCAGAGGCTGGACGTACCTTGGACCCCTTTCCTGCATCTATCAATGGGGATGCACTCTTCGAAAATTAAAGACCAGGATCTGGCTCTTTGATTCATTCCCCCCCCCCCCCAAAGAGGATGACAGATACAAAACACGCATAGCTGGATCAGATCCAAGGGCTTTTCTTCCACAAGTGGCCACCACTTCTGGACAAGCTCAAACACAGGGCACTGCCACTGTTTATTTCTAGCACCTGTACATACATATGTTCAGATCCACCCAAGGGCAGCAGTTAAGGAACTAAAGAATGAGGTTCCTGACCTTTCGATCAAAATATGCAACTTGTCCCTTAAAATGACCGATGTGCCACAGGACTGGACAATATCATCTCAATCTTTCAAAAGGAAGGAGAGGAAACCTGGGAAGCTATATCTGTTCCAAGTAAGATGGTGGAATGCCTCATCAAAACACAAAACAAAACATAAAATCTCAAAACACAGACAAACAAGCCTTGTTGAGGGAGAACCAGCCTGGCTTCTGTAAGGGCAAGTCATGCCCCATGGATATTATATATCTGAATGTTCAGAAGGCATTTGACACGGTCCCTCACCAAGGCTGCTGAGAAACTCCACAGTCAGGGAATAAGAGGGCAGGTCCTCTCATGGATTAGGAACTGATTGAGGACCAGGAAACAGAGAGTGGGCATCTGGAATAATCCACTTGCCTGAGGTCAGTCAGCACAGGGGATTTGGAGTGAATGGGGAGGGAAATGCAATTCCCATGTGATGGCCAACTCGTAGCCCGTGTCATGTATGCACATAGCACAATGCATATTACAAATGCACAAATTAGGGGGAAAAAATCACCAGCAGGCATATCCTAGAGTGGCCAGCAGAACTGTGGGTGCCCTGGTAGTAACTGGTGCTCCTACAACAACACCACCAGTGTCCCTTCCCTAAAGCTCACATTCCAAAATATTTTGCAGAAGAACAGAAAGGCCTCTGGCAGCTGTTTTACAAATCACTGGCAGTTGGGACTGTTCTTACAGCAACATGCTCAGGCTTTATTGCAACTTTGGAAATTGTAGGCAGGATATTATACTGTCCTATTTGATCCGATTTTGTGCTCAGCTGAGTTCACATTGCACACTGAGGAATAGGTGCCATTTTGCGATGCTCGATGAGCACTCAGTGATGGCAATTGCATTCGACAGCAATGCACACCCCTCACCGGGCAAGGCAACTGTTTGGGGAGATTAGATTTCTTCTGCACCTCCCCACCTCTGGTTTTTACATTAGTCAGCAAACGGGATGTGTTCATTCTTGATTCTAAAGGCAAGCTTGGGAACCAAACATCTGAACATCAAACTTTTTTGAGGAGGGCTGAGATAAGGTGCTCTTGGGACCAAATATGATGTGACAGAGGCAGCAGCAAGCATCACTGATCCATGTGCTTGCCTTCTGCACATGTAAAATGTGGGAGGTCTACTCCTTACATGAAAAGGAGTGTGCAAGGGAGGGGGTGAGGCCTGGTCCCTTCCCCCAATTTACCTTTCTGTGCTCTGCTGCTTTGAGCAATTTCCACAGTGCTTGCCTGGCTCAATTCCAGTCTCAGAGCTGGGCTGGGAGAAAAATGCTAAGAGCGGTGGTGGAGGAAGCGTGTTTGCTCCCCTTCTCCTCTCTACCAGACCCCTCCCCATTGCTTCACAGGCAGGTGTTCAAGGGATACACGGCTGCCCCATCTCATCAAGTTTGTCCCCAAGAGGCAAGATCAATGATAGGGTGCTGCTGGCTTCCTCTCTTAAAGTCCTGGGCAGTTGTTTTTCTTCCCCACACACAAGACATGGGAAAAACAGGACGTGAGAGTGCAACCTGCAGAGGGGTTTATGACAGGCTAGATTCCTGTTCGGCTCCAAGCATCCAACCAACCCAACCTGGGCAGCAACATTTAGGCTGCAATCCTATAGGCACGTACCTGGGAGTAGGTGCCATTGAACGCATTGGGACTTACTTCTGAGTAGATATGCATAGGATTGTGCTGTTGTTCATTAATAAAAAATTATAGCCTGCCACTGTACCCAACATTAATAATACTGTATTTTTACATCGCTTTCCAAAAACAACAAAAATTGTTCCCAAAAAGCCTCACATACCAAAAGGAACAGGACAAAATGAGATGCTCACCCACAAAGGGCCCCCCTTCCCAGGCTGAGAAAAACAGGCACCCTAGGGAGAGAACAGTAAACACTGTTGCATCCCAAACCTCTGCCAGGGATCCAGGAGTGCATCTCTCAGGTGACCGAGGGCTGTTGTTAAGTAGAGGCTGCAAGAGGGGAAAAAGGCACCAACCCAGAACAGATCCCTTTTTGGATCAAATCAGAAACATGTCCTTTTTAAAAAACACATAGCATTGGGGGGGGCGGTGCTGGAACCTCTTCAGCAAAAGTTTCCCCCAGCTGCTGTTTGCCCACTTCTGTTCAGCCATCCCAGGGGCCCCGGAGGGGCCGTCTGCTTCCACAGGAATAGGAGAGGCAACACTTGCAACCTTGTGACTCTGAGACAGGCAGTCAGAGCCTTGAAAGTGCCGTATCTTTAAAGCACTTCCACAGGCAGGTGTGCCTCTCCGCTCAGCAGCCTGAGAGATGAGCAGGGGAGGGATGATCCATGTGCAACATTTGGTGTCCAATCACATCAGGAGGCACAAGAGAGCAGGCCCAGCTTGGCACTGCAGCCTGGCACAAGCCCCACCCTCTGAGATGCCTCCGTGGCGGCCACCTTTCTTGTGCCAATAAGACATCTGGGGGCTTTCCTCCCCCGTGCCTGAGCATGTCACAGTTGGCAGGCCTGCCTCCTTCTGACTGCAGTGGAGACGCCTAATCCCCAAAATGGCAATTTAAATAAAAATCCCATCCTTTGAAGCCCTGCCTTTGGCTTGCTGGCTCCACAACTGAGCAACATGAGGGGGCTGTCAGTGAACTCCTCAATTACTTTTGCCACACTACAGGCAGAGTGGATCAAGGATGGATCAAGAAGGGCCTCTGGAAGACCCCCAAAATTACATTATTTCAAAGCACAGCTTTTGCACAGGAACTGGGAAGGGGAAGGAAAATCTGCTCCTGCCACTGGAGATGGAGGCCAGTGTCACGTGGACCACACAGCTGGGGTCTCCAGCTTATCTTATCTGTTCCAGGTGAGACGGTGGAAAACATATAGAAGCGCAAGCCTTGCTGAGGGAGAACCAGCCTGGCTTCTGTAAGGGCAAGTCATGCCTCCCAAACATTTTAGAATTCTCTGAAAAGGTCAACAGGCATGTGGATGCAGGGGGATATGGATATCATAATCTGGACTTTCAGAAGGCGTTTGACACGGTCCCTCACCAAAGACTGCTGAGGAAACTCCACAGTCAGGGAATTAGAGGGCAGGTCCTCTCATGAATTAGGGACAGTTGAGGATCAGGAAACAGGGTGGGCGTCAATGAGCAATTTTCGCACCGGAAAGAGGTGACAAGCAGTGTGCCCCAAGGATCTGTCTTGGAACTGGTGCTTTTCAACTTGTTCATCAGTGACCTGGAGTTGGGGATAAGCAGTGAGATGGCCAAGTCTGTAGATGAAATTAAACTTTTCTGGGTGGTGAAGACCAGAAGGGATTGTGAAGAGTTCTAGAAGGATCTCTCTAAACTGGGGGAATGGGCAGCCAAATGGTGGATAAGCTTCAATGTAAGTAAGTGTACAATGCAGCAAGAAGTCAAAAGCCCACACTAAGCTGTCTGTGAAAGATCAGGAGACAGATCTTGGGGTGCTGCTGGTCAGCTTGATGAAAGTGTCGACCAGTATGTGGTGACACTTTCCATGCTCAGAATAATTAAGAAGGGAATTGAGAATAAAATGACCAATATTATTATACCATCGTACAAACTGATTGTAAGGCCACATCTGGAGTAGTGTGTTCAGTTCTGGTTGCCATGTCTCAAAAAGAATATAGTAGAACTGGAAAAGGTATAGGAAAGAGTGACCAGATTGATTGGGGGAAGGATAGATTGGATAAAGGGAAGTTTTCTTCCCTCTCGCACAACACCAGAACCAGGGGACATCCACTAAAATTAAGCAGTGGGGGAGTGAGGACAGACAAATGAAAATATTTCTTTACCCAGTGAGTAATCAATTTGTGGAGCTCTTTGTCACAGGACTTGGTGATGGCACCTGGCCTCTATGGTTTTAAAAGGAAACTGGACAGATTTCTGAAGGAAAAGTCCATCAGAAGTCACAAGCCATTATGACTACATGCAACCTCCAGGTTTTAGAAGTAGTCTCTCTCTGAATGCCAGATGTAAAGGGAGGGGGGGAGGAGATGAAAAAAGCAGTTGGCTGCTCAAAGTAGTTTGTAACCGCTCCAAGTGCTTGCGAGGGGTGGGGATGCAGGATAAGGTACTGTGCTGCAGCAGTGAAGAGGCCTTTTGACACCCTTCAAGGCCTGATACCTGGGCCCTGTACCCCCAGCCCCCCTTACCTATGCCACTGGGGAGGAGGATACAGACCAAGCACTTCCAGACCAAGAATCGGGTGCTTGGAAAATAGGGCATGGCTATTCTGCACGGCTCTCATCTAGTAGGCTGCCCCCTTCTTGCTACAGGATAGACTGGTGGGGAGAAAATGCGCTCACTCTCTGTTTGCAGAGAAACACAGCACGATCCAGGTTTGCTTTTTCTCACTTCCTGATAACAGCCCAGCAAACACCTCCCTGGCTGTTTGATAAGGACCCACCCTGGACTTAGGAGGAGACAAAGCCTCCAAACCAAAGGATCTTTGCTCATGCAACACATGAACTCCAGGTGATCCCATATTTGGACTCCATATCCCGCTTTTCAGCTAGGCTTGGCTCCCAAAATGGCATATAATTGAAATAGACTATTAATTTCTACAGTAAAATATCCCTAGGAGTCTGTATGGCAGAAGTCTAGCAGGCTCCTCTTCCTGAGCAACAATGGCGCTGCAGGTTGAGGCAGAAGTTGGCTGATGGTCCAGATGCTATTAGCCCACTGACACGCCCCTCTGTGGATCCATAATCTCTTCTTGCCCCTGGCAGTTTCTAGGCGGATGACTAGCTCTGCATGCAGTACCATGGCATGAGTAGGGCAGTGCCCACCCGCAGACACAGTGCTAAGCAGACACGCCCCAGGGCACAGGTCTTCCAGTCTCCATTTTCAAAATGACGGAGGCATGGGGAGAGGGAGCAGATGCAGCCACATGAGCAGCGAGGGAATAGGACTATGGGGCAGAGCCACAGGCTTCTCTAGGGGGACAGAATCCGAGGGGGGACTTGAAGCAAGGGGGCATCAGGTAGGAGTGCCAGGCAGAGGCAGCAGCCTGAGGGGCAACTGGAGCAATGTGGCAGAGGCGTTTGTATCCCACCTTCAAAGTGCAAGAAGCTCTTCAGCCACAGAGAAGACAAGGCAAAGCTCCTCCTCTCCTTTCCCCAAGGAGCTCACAATATTTTACCCCAAAATGAAAAATGGCTAGAAGGGTTAAAATGAGCCAAGACCAAATTTCAGAGCAGGGCAGGCCTTCACACAAGTGGGACTGGCAGAGCTGGAGGAAGCCAGCACAGAAGTGTTTCAAGGACAGCAGCGATAGCATCCTGGGATGGAGGGAGTCTGCTGGGCAAAGCACAGAGAAGCCCTTGCCCAGTGCCCGGGACAGAGCAAGACTCCGCAGCTCTAGACCCACAAGGGAGACGAGGCAGCAAAGCTCACAAGGAGGAGGGCTGGAGGGCATGGCGAGGCTCCCCTTAAGGCACAAAGGGGGCTCAGAAAGGAATGCCAAGCTGGAGAGGAGGGAAAGCCAGGGACTGCTTCAACACACATGGCGGTGCTGAAGGGGAAGAGGCTGAAGCACTTCCAAGCTCTAAAACTCATTCAACACCCAGAAAAGGTATGCATGGAAGTGAGAAGGAGTGTCAACAGGTGCCCCCAACAGCGCACCAAAAACTCCCGGCCACTCGAATGGTCTTTGAAAGCCTCCCAAAGCAGAAGCTCCCCAGGAAGATTTCTTCACGTATTCAAGAGCAGGCCGGAGGTCCGTGTCCCTGGTGCTTGAGGACGGCTCTCCTGTCTGGAGACAGCAGCTTTCCTCAGTTCCCTGGCTGCAGCCTGCTCCTCTCATCAGTTCTCCTCCACAGAAGGGTTCCTGGTTTCCTAGGCAGTGTCCAAGTTTTATTCTTGACTTGTCCTCTTCCGTAACAGACACAGCCTCTCCTGGACGGCCCCTGATGAAAAATTCACCACTGCTTTGGCTGCAGCTCCAAGGACGGACTCAGTCGGTTGTGTCTCTTTTTACCTTCCTCAAATTACAGCTCTGACCTGACAGCACAGCCTCCCACCAAAGTCCTGCAACACAGAGCTCCAATGGCCAGAAGAGCCCAGGGCTACTCCAAGGAAGGACCAACACTCTCCAGTGAATGCTCCCCATGTTTCCAAACTGGGCCAGTGCTCAGAATGCGAACTGGCAGGTCCATCTGCTTTGCTGCTGCTGATGCCAAAATGCTCTGGGTTGGAAAAGACTTGTACAACTGATGGGCTTTTCCACTGGCTGTGCTGATGGTAGAAAAGCCATGATCAGTCTGTGCATACCTTGCACCGTTTCTTTTATAATATGGACTGCGGAAACAAAAAAGTCCACTGTTGGAACAGGGTGCAAAACAAATTCATGTGCAAACAAGTTGCATAATGTATTCTGCTTCCAAGATGCAGCTTTCTGGTTAAGGAAAAAAATGAAAGGTGGGAGCAGCATCGAGCAAAGTGCTCCACAGTCTGGCTGGGGCAGAGAAACTGGCGCCAATATCAGCTTATCAGCATGTTCTCTGCCTTTTAACTCATCCCTCCCTCACCCATCCCCACTCCCAAGCCATAAGGATTAGACACTTATTAAGAGGAACCAAACCTGCACCAGACACCCAGTTCGAGGCATGTGCTGCAGCCCTGCCAAACACGTTACGCTAATGAAAGCCTTTCCTATCTACCCATCAGCCAGCTCTCTTGGATGTGACCAAGCAACTGAGAAATCACACAGACAGCACCAACCAGGAACGGAAGCCTTTGGCGGATGCAAGCTCCAAACCCGCAGTTCTGGTGGGCTGGAGGAAGTGCAAGAGTTCCCTGTGGCAGCTTTGCCGCCGCAGAGGTTCTGTTTTCATCAGACAAGAGGAAAGCCACTGGCAGCTGCCACACACCAGGCCTCACAGGCTCAGCAAACAGATCCAGGCTTATTTGAGGAGGGCTGCCCAGCCATTGCCAAGTGTCAAGATGCTCCTCTGCTGCAGATCCGGTTGTGTAAATACTTTGCCTCTGAGGTGGGACTTCACCTGGCAGTTTCTAATCTGCCATTCGTTGCCACCTGATAATCCAAACTTGTCCCACTACTTCCTTATGGTTTTATATAGACTGCCATTCCTCTTTGGGCACGGAATGTACCAATTCTGTTTAAGGCATAGGGACATCTTAAGCAGCAACAGTAACAACTAGTCTAGCAATTGGGGACTACAGTTTTGGGAAATGAGCTCAGAGGCTCTTGTACCTGGGCCTGGAGTACAAAGGAAAAACAGGCAAACACCTGTGTCATCAAGGAGGCCCAGAAGGAAGAACAGAGGAACCACAGGAAGATTTTCTGCTACAGGAAGGGAGTTGAACTAGATGGACTTGTGGGTCCGATTCAGCTCTATGATCCACAAACAGCAACTGTTTCTAGTGTCCTGGAGAAAGACCTGAGCAAGAGATTTGATCTTAGACTGATTTCTAAGTTTTCCCCAAAATCTACTTACGAGACTAGAACAACGGTTGCAGCACAGGCAGCTACACAAAAACTTCTGTCATCAAGGCCCCTGTTTTTATCAAGTATCTCATACAAGGAGCAAGTGTTGCCTCTTATACGTTGGGTTCCAACACACCAAAGAGAAAATGGGCTGTTTCTGTCTGTGCCAGGGTGACATGCCTGAAATGCCTCTTTGGATGGGGCAGAAGAAAACCATCTCCTTCTGGAGAGGGGCCGCTTTTCCGGCTGCCGCAAGTCTTGCTACTTCCCTGACGCTAACAAAGCTTGGAACAGAATGCGCGTCACAATCCATGAAATGAGAATGCAAGTTCATTCACATAGTTCAGCATAGCTTCCCTGGCTGGCCCAGAGCTTTACAGGGCCTTTACCCATTCCCAAGTCACTTAGAACATTGGTTGGACTGTTGCCTTCTCTCAGAAAGGACACCTTTATGTGGCCTTGGGCTCTGCCAACCACAACAGCTGAGGGTTTTTTTATAGCTAGCTGCCTCCTTGCTGTCTCCAGTGCCACAGGAGACACACACAGGCTCAGGGTTCCAGTCACATACCTGCCCGTGCGCTGGTGGCAGGTGCTCCTCACTCATCTAGAGGGGACTCCTGCAACATCTGCCAGCTGTGCCTCATTGCTACCTCCTCCAGAGAGAGGCACACCAAGGAGGAAGGGAAGTCAGCTCCCCCCTTCTTCTTTGTTCCCCATGGCGCAGAGACGCAGGGGATGCCTCTTTCCCATCCTGTTGGCCTTTGTTTGAGAAGCAGCACCAAGGGGCTCCTTTTGTGTTCCAAAAAATCCAACAGACATGAGAGAAGCCCCCACCTCCCCCAAGCCTCCTCCTCCTCTCCCCTCCCCTTTGGGTTTGTGCAGGAAATGGCAGCAGCAACACCCCCACCCCCAAGTTCTGCACACAGTCTGTAGAGAGGGGGGCAAAGGCAAGCACACATCCTGGGCTTAGCTAATTCCCCACGCTTCAAAGGATCAAAACAAGCATCCTGAATTTGGCCTGCAGACAAACAGGCACCCAGCGAAGTTCTTCAAGTGCTGCTGAGATATGCTCACTTCTTCATATCCCAAATGGCAGCTTCACCCAACCAAAGCTAGAGCCTGGACTTCAGAGAAAGCCCAACGCAGAGCCATGATGCTAATTCATGCTAGCAACGCAGGGGTCACTGTGGCCAGGTCATGTTCTCGGGAAGACCAATCAAGCCACTGTTTTGTGCAATAGATGACACTAGCACATGGATTGAAGAAACGTGCAAGCCTGCCCCTTTCAGTACATGTAAGGTAAGTACAGTGAATGTATTTACCACAACAAAAAGAAAACCAAACCCCCCAAGAAGTCAGATCAACCCCCTCCCTACACACACACAACCTGCAGACCTTTGGGGAATTGGCAAACCCACCCCAAGCCCCTGACTCCTGGTCAACAATCATTCACCAACACTCCTGGGTTTGATCAGATGGAGCTTCAGTTTACTAGCGAAACAGAAACAAGAGGGGAGCGTGAGTGCGATAGATGGGGTGAGGTCTTGATTAAAAGGCTTCCTTATTCTCTGTCTCCCCAGCCTGGTCTCCCTTCAAATAGCGGGAGCACCAAAAGCCACACCCTGTCTGCCGCATCTCAGCTTCCAAATCCCTCCCCTCCAGAGATCTTGAAAAGTGCTGCAAACAAGGCTCTCTTTGGGGGGAAGCTTTTTCTGGGTGAGCAACAAGGGTTTGCTAGTGGCAAATTTTCAAGCAAAGCAAGAGGAAATTTTTTTTAACAGTGCCATTGGTACTACGCCTGCAGGGATGAGGGTTCAAAATCTAAATAAACACTAGTTCCTGGAGAGGATTATTTGGGAGCATAAAAGATGGGAAGGGATTCCACTGATGCAGGCTGTTTGCAAAACATCAAGGAAGGAGGCTGTGTCTCTGGTCTCTCCTTGGGAAGGCAAATCAAGAGTCACTGCCCCGCAGGCACTGTACACTCTGGGGACTCTCCAGGTTGTTGAATTCCTTGGCACACCAACATGTCCTTCTAAGAAAGAGGAAAGGGATTTCCACATGTCTGGCTCAGGAACTGGACCCAGCTCTGAGTGATGATAACATAATTGCTCCCCCTCAAAGGCTGTGCTTAAGGCAGCATTAAGGCCAGCTTAATCCCTCAAAAGCAGTGAAAACTCCCAGCTCAGGCGCTAAATCCACCCCGAGCCCTGCTGCAAGTGATGTTTTGGCAGGGTGGAAAGCACCACTGGAGGAGGGATCTGGGGGGAATGTTACAAATCACCTTCACTTTCATGAATCAGACACTGCCTCCTCATGTGATGAATTGCTCAGGGAGATGGACAGGGGCTGACAATTTTCCAACGCACTCTAGATTATTTTAGGAGAGCGGAGTGTTGCTGCCGCTGCTGCTCTTTTTGAAGAGAAAAATACGCTCAGAGCCCAGCTAGAGTCCTGCTCAAGGCCTTTTGTGCTGGCTGAGCTGCTCTCAGGGACTCCAGCACTGCAGGAGGGCTTTGCATCAGGTCCAGTGTAAGGCCCAAGGGACCAAGTAAGCTACACATATCAGCTCTGGAGGCTGAGCCTGGTCCTTTCATGCAGTGTTTTTCCAGCTCAGCCAACAGGGGAGTCATTCCATCTGCATACATATGTACTGCCAAGTGGGGATGACACCTCTGATATGTCCAATGAAGTCAATGAAAGCTTCTGCTGAAATATATCCCGATATATAGGGTGCCATAAGACTGTTGCTGAAGGAATTCCTTTGGGGGGGGGGGGGATAAGGGAAACAGTGGTATGTTCAAATAAAACAGGGAGGGAGGAAGACTGGAGAGATGGAATTCTGGAACAAGGACATACACAGCAAGGTAGTCAACTCATCAAACAAGCTGGGGGAAGAGGGAGGAGAGAGAAAGCCAGGTGACCAAGTACGGGAGGAGAAGGTAGAGAAATCAGAATGGGTGGTTTCAATTTAAGCACGTCTTGAATGGAGAATGAAGAGGTGGGAACACCTCTTAAGATGGAATCTCTGCACACTGCACCACGTTACCAGAGGTAAAACTTGTGGACCGAAAGGAAAAAACAAACAGATGATCTCCACAAGGATATGCTGGATATTCATACAGGCAGGGACCCCCCCCCCCAGGAGTTCCAACTACCACTGCACCTGTAGGCTATCACTCAGAGAGTGAGAGATGCTGAAATGTGGAAGTGTTGTGGGTTGAATGCCCCCCTTCTTCTCTCCAGGACAGGAATTGATAGTGATAAATTCCCGTTGTCACTGGTAAGAGGACTTTCCTGACCTTTAGGATACAGCCAAGATGTATCACAGCCAGTGGGTTCGAGGCAGAACACATCAAAGCTCCGGAATCTTCTGCAGAACCTGCCCACCAAAGGCTGCCTCCGCAGAGACCAGGGCACCACTGTCCTATCATTTGCTGAACATGTAGAGAGAAAACCATTTAAGTGTCACTGAACGCTGCCAATACCACACACACACCCCTACAGTGAGTGGGCAGTGATGCCGGATAGAGGAACCTTCCCCAAGGACTTCTGCACCAGCCCAGCAGATGGGATTTACTACCACAGACATGGTGAAGGCCACTGGCTTGTTGGGCTTTCAAGGGGACTCGGAGAGAGTCCTGGCAGAGGAGTCTCAACACTTTGGCCGTGCCAGCTGAGCCCCCCACCGCTCACAGGCAGGAAGGCCAGATGCTGTGCAGGTCTGCTTCCATTGCTCAAAAGCCTCCACTGTTCCCACCCCATCTTCAGCATTGTCTTAAATGTGTATACAAGAGAGCAATTTGTTCCATTTTTTTTTAAAACGAGTAATTAACTTTTTTAAACCGGCATGGCCACCATTTCAACTTTAGGGCTGTTCTTCTATGAATGGCTGCCCTTGGAGAAAGGATTTGCTAACCCACAGGAGTTCTACTCCCCGTGTGCTCACTAGTCATCGTAAACCAACAAAAGGCCCTCCTCCATGCACCAAGAGACTGCTGCACAGCAATGCCGAGCATGCCCATTTTGACATGCACGTTGGGGGAAGAATACCAGGCAAATCTCTAACAAAAACCCTTGACTTCCGACGGGCGGACTTCCCTCAAATGAGGAGGCTGATTAGAAGGAGGTTGAAAGGGAGGGTAAAAAGAGTCCAATCTCTCCAGAGTGCATGGAGGCTGCTTAAAACAACAGTAATAGAGGCCCAGCAGAGGTGCATATCGCAAAGAAAGAAGGGTTCCACTAAATCCAGGAGGGTGCCCGCATGGCTAACCAGCCAAGTTAGAGAGGCTGTGAAGGGCAAGGAAGCTTCCTTCCGTAAATGGAAGTCTTGCCCTAATGAGGAGAATAAAAAGGAACATAAACTGTGGCAAAAGAAAAGTAAGAAGGTGATACGGGAGGCCAAGCAAGACTATGAGGAACGCATGGCCAGCAACATTAAGGGGAATAATAAAAGCTACTTCAAGTATGTTAGAAGCAGGAAACCCGCCAGAGAAGCGGTTGGCCCTCTGGATGGTGAGGGAGGGAAAGGGGAGATAAAAGGAGACTTAGAGATGGCAGAGAAATTAAATGAGTTCTTTGCATCTGAATTCACGGCAGAAGACCTCGGGCAGATACCGCTGCCTGAACGGCCCCTCCTGACCGAGGAGTTAAGTCAGATAGAGGTTAAAAGAGAAGTTGTTTCAGACCTCATTGATAAATTAAAGATCAATAAGTCACCGGGCCCTGATGGCATCCACCCAAGAGTTATTAAGGAATTGAAGATTGAAGTTGCAGATCTCTTGACTAAGGTATGCAACTTGTCCCTCAAAACGGAAACGGTGCCAGAAGATTGGAGGATAGCAAATGTCACGCCTATCTTTAAAAAGGGAAAGAGGGGGGACCCGGGAAACTATAGACCGGTCAGCCTAACATCCATACCGGGTAAGATGGTGGAATGCCTCATCAAAGATAGGATCTCAAAACACATAGACGAACAGGCCTTGCTGAGGGAGAGTCAGCATGGCTTCTGTAAGGGTAAGTCTTGCCTCACGAACCTTATAGAATTCTTTGAAAAGGTCAACAGGCAAGTGGATGTGGGAGAACCCATGGACATTATCTATCTGGACTTCCAGAAGGCGTTTGACACGGTCCCTCACCAAAGGCTATTGAAAAAACTCCACAGTCAGGGAATTAGAGGGCAGGTCCTCTCATGGATTGAGAACTGGTTGGAGGCCAGGAACATAAGAACATAAGAACAGCCCCACTGGATCAGGCCAGTGGCACACCGGAAGCTTGCTCATAAGAACATAAGAACGTAAGAACATAAGCTTGGGGCTTCCTTGGGGAAGCAGAGAGTGGGTGTCAATGGGCAATTTTCACAATGGAGAGAGGTGAAAAGCGGTGTGCCCCAAGGATCTGTCCTGGGATCAGTGCTTTTCAACCTCTTCATAAATGACCTGGAGACAGGGTTGAGCAGTGAGGTGGCTAGGTTTGCAGACGACACCAAACTGGGTCCCGTTAGGGAGAAGGGCGGGATAAAAATAAAGTTTTATTATTATTATTATTATTATTATTATTATTATTATTATTATTATTATTCCGAGTGGTGAAGACCAGAAGTGATTGTGAGGAGCTCCAGAAGGATCTCTCCAGACTGGCAGAATGGGCAGCAAAATGGCAGATGCACTTCAATGTAAGTAAGTGTAAGGTCATGCACATTGGGGCAAAAAATCAAAACTTTAGATATAGGCTGATGGCTTCTGAGCTGTCTGTGACAGATCAGGAGAGAGATCTTGGGGTGGTGGTGGACAGGTTGATGAAAGGGTCGACCCAATGTGCGGCGGCAGTGAAGAAGGCCAATTCTATGCTTGGGATCATTAGGAAGGGTATTGAGAACAAAATGGCTAATATTATAATGCCATTGTACAAATCGATGGTAAGGCCACACCTGGAGTATTGTGCCCAGTTCTGGTCGCCACATCTCAAAAAAGACATAGCGGAAATGGAAAAGGTGCAAAAGAGAGCGACTAAGATGATTACGGGGCTAGGGCACTTTCCTTATGAGGAAAGGCTACGGCGTTTGGGCCCCTTCAGCCTAGAAAAGAGACGCCTGAGGGGGGACATGATTGAGACATACAAAATTATGCGGGGGATGGACAGAGTAGATAGGCAGATGCTCTTTACACTCTCACATAATACCAGAACCAGGGGACATTCACTAAAATTGAGTGTTGGGCGGGTTAGGACAGACAAAAGAAAATATTTCTTTACTCAGCGTGTGGTCGGTCTGTGGAACTCCTTGCCACAGGATGTGGTGACGGCATCTGGCCTGGATGCCTTTAAAAGGGGATTGGACATGTTTCTGGAGGAAAAATCCATTACGGGGTACAAGCCATGATGTGTATGCGCAACCTCCTGATTTTAGAAATGGGTTATGTCAGAATGCCAGATGCAAGGGAGGGCACCAGGATGAGGTCTCTTGTTATCTGGTGTGCTCCCTGGGGCATTTGGTGGGCCGCTGTGAGATACAGGAAGCTGGACTAGATGGGCCTATGGCCTGATCCGGTGGGGCTGTTCTTATGTTCTTATGAGCAAGGTCTCCAGCACCTTGTGAACTTCCTTGTGGCATCTCACTGGTCACGTTCAGGTACAGACGGACCACTGGGCACATCCGTGCCTCTTCTCTGTCATCCACAGCATCTGAGACCACTTCATTAAACATTTGGAAACAAGGCAAAACGCCTCTCTCAAGTCTGAAACATGGCACTTTCTGGACAGGAAGGTGTTATAGGACGACTGACCACTCTGATGCAGAGGCTGAAACTGCTTTGGCACAGAAAGGAAATAGGGTGGGGGAGAGTGGAGCTGATCACTCCAAGGGAGCTGATGTGGGCTTCAGAAACACCCCATGATCCACACAACACCATTCAGAAATCAAGACTACGTCAACCTTGGAAACAAACGGTACTGCATCATCATGGCAGCTGAGACAAAGTGGGGTGTCTTCAATGGACAACGATTGTTTTGATGAAAACGGGCATCTTTCTCCCTTCAGAGCTCCTATCCAACCCCATCCATCTTCAGTGCCAAGAGATGACAGGAGCGAGACCCCCCACACACACACATCCCCCCAGGCTGGCATATCACCCCTCCTGCACAGTTCTCTCCCTCACAAATAATTTGCTGGGAAATTGTCTCATTCTGCCCTCTGTGAGCTTGCCAAGCCCCAGGGGCACCTGTTTCCTCCAGTCTGCCATAAGCAGATCCTATCCAAGACCTTCTGCAGCCATTGCCACAAACAGCACCTTGATCATCTGGGACTGGGAGCTACCTGAAAGAAAGATGGCTCGCCCTCCCCAGACAGGTGCAAACCACACACATGAACGCACCCCTCTGCCTCCCACTGCGCGGAATGCAAACCCTCTACCAGGCATGGTAGGCCAGGCCAGGAGGAGCAGCCTCCACACCAGGGCTTCTTCTATCAGCACCACCTACTCAGGGTCCAGGCAGAATGGCCTTCCCACCACTCCAGCAGCAGCCCACCAGATCGCCACCCATCTGGGTCAAGGGTCACCTTCACCAGCCTTTTCTGAGGCCACCACTTTGCTGCACACATCCACCCAGCCAAGAGGTTCAGACAGCCACACACAGAGGTGGCCACTCACTTGAGGAGTCGGGTAGAGCGCCGATGGTGGCAGAAGCAGAGAGGCCTTTGGCCCAGTGCGCCAGCCCCGCCCCTCCTCCCTTTCCCTTTCCTTAAGACCTCCTGGTCTTCAGTCACACATCTTAAAAGAAGCACAAAAAACAAGAACACAAAGACGTACTTGTCTCAAGTCGATGAAGGCCAACTGCAGCGTGTCCCCCTGGAACCCAGGCACTGGCCCGGATCTGGCAAACTCTGTGGGAAAGAAGAGAGGATAAAAAGCGCTTTTAACGAACCATGGACAGGGAGATTGGCAGACGGATGACAGCAGAGACAACAGCGGCTGGGGGGGTGGGGGGCTGCTCTTCTAAGGAGTCAGGTCTCCCTCCCCTCAGGCTTTTTGTCCACGCTTCAAAATTCGTGTCATCAAAACACCATTAATTCCCCCATCCTGACAGCAAGGAAACTGTACTAATTCGACCCGAAATTTATTCCCATGAGCCTCACTGGGCTCCAGAGTATTTGTTTTGTGAACGGGCAAACAATCTGCAAAGAAGAAAAGCATTTCGGGTTGGAGGGAGAGTGCGGGGAGAGGGGTCAATGGAAAACCTCTTCCTCTTAGCACAATCAAATCTTCAGCTGTGAAATGCTTTTCAGCTCCAAAAGCTATTTATATTTGGGGGCACTGAAGGAACCTCCTAGTTTCATGGCTGTCGCCATGATCCAGGCACATTTGTTAATGCACACATGCCAAGCCACTCTTACTTATGCTGAAACAGAATAACCTTTCCAAACCGACGTAACATCTCTGCGTAAGGACCAGAAAATGGCAAGTCATTCCCACTGTGTTGAATATTGACTTATTTTGAAGAATGACTCACAGTGAAGGGTTACAACTCCCTCCAAAGACACCCTCACCTCCTCAGTGTCACATGTCCCCAACTTCACACTTCAAGTCCATCATTTTACAGCTGTTTGTTAAACACAGCACCACGGACAGTGTCAACCAGGAAGAACCCTAGTCTTGGCTTGGTTTAAAATGGCCTTGGCTACCCTCTCCTGTCTGGAGAATACAGAAAACCAGCTCCTTGCCTAGCTGAGTTGAGGTGTGGCTGCCCTGTCTTACATGGCCTAGTTTGAGACGCTCAGAAGTCTTTCCTTCAAAGACCACCATGGCCTTGCTTAAGCAACAAATGAAACACCCAAAGACACTCAGACAAGACTCATAAACACCCAAAGACTATCAGACCAGACACTCAGACCTTGCTGAAGACCTGAAGTCCCTAACTATGTGTCAACATATAAACAGTCCAGATCTTCAGCAAGGGCATCACAGAATCTGGAAGATGGTGGAGAAGCATCCAAGGTTGGCTGAAGACTTTCGGCACATCAAGCAGCCCAGCCAAACACTCTGGGAGCACTCTGGACACGCACTGATCGTTCCCTGGCGGGAGGACAGGCAGAGCCGGCTGCTCAATCTGAGCTGCTCCCCGACCCTGGAGGGCACAGCCAGTTCCCCTTTGCTGCCTGTAGCAGGTGTCAGGGCAATTAGCACAGAGGTGCCGAAGGGCCCCACACAGCATTGCCCAGGAAACGGCTGAACCCTCTTGGCAGCGATATGGAGCAAGCCACCTCCAGCCTGGCTCCTGAGAGCAGAAAATCACTAGAGAATAGAGCTGCTCTCCAGACAAAGCTCCCAGGGCAAGCTGGTGGCCTGGAAGGCCTGTGCTTTGGGCCAAAGAAGTAATGTCCGTGCAAAGCCTACAGGTTGGGGCCACCCACTCAGGGTGGGTCACTGAAGGACTCACTGAAGGACTTTCCAAAACATTCCCCCCCCCCCAAGACTAGGCTGAGGCACAGGAACCGCTAAGCCTTTGACAGAGAACAAGACAGACAGTTCAAGGGAATATGGGGGAGGAGGAGAGATCCACAAAGGCAGATTACACAGAATGGAAGGCCTTCCCCTAGAAAATCGCAACCAGCCAAACAAGGAAAAAGAGCCTGAAACCTCAGGGTGCGGGACACCTCCCAGTTTCTGGACGGCCATCTCAATGTCCGGGGCAGGGCCTCTGCCTGGAGGAGGCACCCCCCTAGGCCAGAGCTGGGAGGGCAGGAAGAGAAACACACAAGTGCCTCTGTGCTCATCGCTCTCAACCTCAAAATACAACTTCTAAACTTCCAAGACTAAACTTCTCAGTCACCTCACAGAAGAGCACCCAAAGCTGCAACAACCAGCAGGCAGCAGCCCGGTGGGGCCCTCGTCCAGCAGGATCCCCACCCACCCACATAAGAGAAGGCTCCTGCACCCAGTCAAGGATCTGAGAGTGGCTGGCAGAGGGTGCTGCTGGTCACCTGACCCACCCTTCAAGCAGCACTTGGAGACTGTGTGCCCCCCCCCCCCATTCCTGCCTAGGGCTTTCCAAGCAGAACAATTGCTTGTCCTCTGCACAACAGCTGCAGGTAATCACTGGGAGGCAGGGAAACAAAGGAGAGTGAAGGAAATCTGGAGTGAGGAGGAGCACATTGTTGCACACAAGAAAGGGGTCATTGTGGAAAGGCGAGGGGGGCTGCGATGGGACGCTGCTGGCCAGGTTTGGCAGCAGGAGGAGGTTTCATTAGCTTGATGGCTGAGCTCAGACAAAACAAGGAAATGACTCCACAAGTCTCCAGGCAGTGCTGAGGGAGGGGGTCCGCCCCTCTGCAAGCCTGCTCTGTGTTCTGGGAACTTCCCCCACAAAGTGCTGCGATCTCCAGCTCTGAACAGGCCTTTCAGATGTGGGGAGGTGCCCAGGAACAGCAAGGCTGCGATTAGGCAGCAGGGTGTGGCCATGCCAGCCAGAGCGGCACCTTCTCCTGGTTCTCCCCTGGCCTGCCCAGGCTCTTCACATGATCAGACTTGAAGTCGGCTGGCCTAGAGAGGCTCCTTTCCCCAGTCTCCCTCAAAGCCCAGCTGGCCCCTGACTTTCTCGCAGCTTCACTCCACCTGTCCTCCCAGAATGGCAATGCCCTGTGTGCTGAAAAGCCTTTCCTGGGTCTTTGCTGCAGCTCCTCATGAAGGAATTCACACTTGTGGCTTCCCCCACACTCTTAAAATTAAAGGAGGAGGAAGGACCACCCCCCTCCCTGTACTCCGCCCCAGGCCATTTGTCCACTTAGCAGAGGGTGCCCTGAGAGTTTTCCTCTTGTGTCCAGTCTGCTTGGGGTCAGGCACGAGCCCCTGGGGTTCCCCTCCTCTGGACATTCTGGGGCCCTGGTCCAGACCCAAAGAGTTGCTTCCCCCAGGCGCCCAGGCCCAAGACAGGGGATCCTTACGTTCACACTCTTCCACATCCAGGTTGAATTGCTGCAAGGCCCCCAGCGACAGCTGCCTCACTTCGGCTTCTAACAGCAGCTGCATCAACGAGGTGGACAAGTGTTTGCACGCAGACATGCAGGCAGTCTGAGCCACCTTGCCCTGGAAAGAGAAAGGGAAGTGGTCACAGGACGGTCGGTGCAGCGGCAAACTGAAGGAGACACGAGGCTGATGCACAAGCAACCACAGGTGCTTGCAGATGGAGGGTGGGTCTGTGGGGGGAGAGAAAGCCTTGTGCACCTGCTTCCCACTCACGCCCCACTTCTATGCTGCTCATCTATACAGGCCACTCTTTTCCTTTGTACTGTGGCAAGAATGTCTGTGAGCTTTTCATTCCGCCCTAAGAGCTCAGCCAACTGAGCTGGGGCGGGACAGGGGGTGGTATCAAAGTCTTTCCAGGCACTTTGCACAGACCTTGCACAGTCTGCACTTCCCTTGAGTTGGGATTATTTTTGGTTTACAAAGTTTCAAAAAAAGCTTTCCGAAACCACAGTTTTTAAGCATGCTTCACTCACTGGGTAGAACAAACTCTTCATTGTATTTGCCAGAGATCACAGCACACTTGTTTCTCTTAAACAAAAAGAATCTTTAATGTTAAATTAACTCCAAAGGAAATTTTAATCAATCATTATTCATGTTGCACCATCATGCTGGTTTTACGAGTGGAGAGGTCCCTGCCCTGAGAGGCTTACAGTTTAAAAAGAGAGACCACAGAGGGAGGGCAAAGGAGTGCTGGCAGGATAAATGGGGAAGAATATTCAAATCTATGGGTGCTTCAACTTAGTTGCAGGAGGCTAAAAAACGAGCAGCAGAGCCAAGGGGAAAGAGGACAACGCTGCAGTGGAGATGGCAAAGTGACAACCTGGCACCAAACATGTCAGAAGTATTTGTTCTTACCATAGCAACATTTAAATCATGAACTAAACTATTGATGAACTATCATTATTATTATTATTATTTCATCTGCCATCTCTGTAAAGAAACAGATGAAACAGGACCAGCTCATTAGTTGCTGCAAATAGATCGCACAGACTACAAAGACATGAAACAGCAGCAACACTGAAACATCTGTAAAAAATACAAGCTACCTGCAGCCAGAAACTGGTGGAACCACAAAACTGAAAAAAGTCATTGAAAATGAAGATGCCAAAATATTATGGGATTTATCGCACAATACACCAGACATAACTAGTCGAGAAGAGTGAAAAACCAGTCAAAATCATCGATGTAGCAATCTCAGGGGACAGCAGAGTGGAAGAAAAGAGCTGGAAAAGACAACAAAATACGAATAGATTTACAAGTAGAAATTGAAAGGCTGTGTCAGAAGAAACCAAAGTGATCCCAGTGGTGATTGGCATCCTCGCTGCTATTACAAAACATCTCCAGGAGCTCCTGAACAGCATCAGGGCCTCAGAAATTACCATCCATCAGCTGCAAGAAGCAGCTTGACTGGGAACAGCTTACATATTGAGACGATATTTATAACAGCAAAAAGGACAAAAACCAGGTGTCCCATATCCTTGAGAAGGACTCGATGTGTGGATAAAACAAACCAGTCAATAACATCTACCTGACTGTCCAAAAATCTCATCATCATCATCATGACCTGCAAATAGAACTTGGGCATGTCTGGAAGAAGGTCAACATTGTGCCAATTGTCGCTGGAGTCCTTGGATGCCTGAAAGTCTGAAGAAAGACCTCAACATTCTTGGTCTTGAGCAAATTACACCAGCTTAGCTCCAGAAATTGACACTGCTTGGAACAGCAAGAATCTTGCAAAGATCTTGGTTAGTTCCTTTTTATTTATTTATTTTTAATTAACACACACAGGCATACAAACATATAACATACATTTAGGAGTGCTAAATACCATATACCATTACTCATTAAGCATACTATATCTCCTAATCTACTACTCATCTACTTCTGCCTCATTAGTTTATCCATTTATTTATATTATACTAAATTTTCTCTAATGCCCTGTACTATATTTTCTAAATTTTCACTTTCTATCAAACATAAACTTACTTCAATTACTCATTAATATTAAAACAAAATAATCTAATTACCAAAGTATAACATATAAAACAATTCTTCCATCTACTTCTAACTCTTCTACTCATTTATATATTTCTTATATCAAATATAATAGATTTTTCCTAATTCCCTATATTTTTTCTAAATATTCACTTTTTATCATCTCAACTAGTTCAATTACTCATTAATATCAAATAATAATCTAATTTCCAAATTATATTAAACCAACAATCTCTTATATGTTCTTTACCATTCTCCAATCTAATTCTCCAATCTGATTACTTTTTTTTCTTTAACATAATAACCACCTATAAAACAATTCATCCACACGCTAACATTTCCAGCTATTTTTTCTAATTCATTCTAATTCATATATATCAATTTCATATATATTTATTTTTAAGTAAATTTAAACCAGTTATTAACTTAATAAAATCCTTCAATTTTCTTTAACCCTCAGGTTTCTTTTTCTTTTTCCATTTTTTCTCCTGTAATATCTTTAATAAATTATCTCCATAACAGAATCCAATAAGCCCACACTTTCTTGTATAAGGTATGTTCATTCTTCCAATTAACTGGGATATGTTTTCTTCTTGTTCCAACAAATTTTGTATTTTGTGCACCCATGTTACTCTGTTCATCTTCTCTATTTCAATCTCCATCAGCGTCCCCTCTAGATCCTGTTGATTTTCCACTCATTTCTGTATCCACTCTTCTGATGATGATTTCATCCCTCACCATCATCTTTTCCGCTTTCTCCTTCTGTTTATCTTCTGTTTTCTTCACATCTTCCAATTGCTCCTTGCACACATCTATTTGTTGAGAGAGAGTCTTTAAACTGGCTTAAATCTGCAAGGACCAACTCAACTGCTGTCTTCTCATTGTGAGCAATTTTTCCAAATTTTTGAGGATCATTTGAGTCCAAATATCTGGAACGGGCTCCATCTTGCGATTTCTCTCTAATCCACAAGATGTCCACAGCGTATTATTCTCCTTACTTCCACCACACGTTTTTTCAGGCATTTTTTGAATTTTTCTTACAGATAACAGTGTGATTAATGGAGAAAAACAAAACGAAAGAAACAGTCTCAAGGAGACAAAACTCTTTCAAGTCTAATAAAAATTATGTCCACAAGTAATTCTGGAGTTTAGTCCATACACCAAATTATATTTATAATTATAATCCACAACCGATTTATTCCACTACAAAGATAAAGAGCACTTTCAACATCCTTAAAAAGTTTCTCATTATCTTCAGTTTCTTCAGTGTATCCAGGGCTTTTAGCCAAATCAGTCAAACAAAGCTGGGGACAATATTAACACATACTTATCTTAAATTTCCAACTTAAACTTTAAGCTTCATGCTTCATGGTTAGTTCCTGAATTGCAGATTATAACCAGCCCAGCACAGGCTGTGGTAAAGAAGAATCTTTGTCATCATCATCCTCATTATCTTACAAATGTTTTGCAGCTATTGATCATTTCTCTGCAGGGGCCAATTACACTTTGCCTCAAGAGAAGGGGGGGAAAGGGTGCAGCTCCTATGATGTCGCTTCCTGGTCCTAGGTAGCAACAGAGTCCCACCTCTCAGATGGGGGGGGGCAGGAGGCAGTTCAACCTGCCCCAGATAATTTATTACCTGCCTTCTTCATTAGCTATCAGTCTCAGACTTCTTTCTTTCCTTCTTACAATTAAAACTCCTACTACAGTTTTCTGTTGTCACGACTTCAAGGGCACATATGTGACACATGCCAGGTGGTCTCCCATCCAGTCACAAGCCAGGTGCAGACCTCCTTAGCTCCAGCAAGGTGGTTGTGAATGAACAAGCTGGCAGACCCCACAAGCAGGAAAGGCTGATGGGGGGGGGGGGAAGAAGTCAAAGTCCAGTCAGGGTGGGAGCCACTTTCCAAGGAGAGGGAATGAAAGATAACTCAATGAGGCCTCTCTGCAGAGTGCGCAATATGCACCCCACAAATTCCTGAAGACTCCACTGAGTTTCAGAGCATCAGGCATGACATCATCCAATTTCCTGATGTTCCAAGCTCTCCACGAGGTCCCAGGGGAGGAATAATCGGCCTGAGGAAGGGTCAGTTCAGTGAGCCCTGAGTGGCAGTCAGCCATTTTGGTGGTGGCAAGAACACACACTCCGCTCAAGGAAACATGTTAACAATTAGGGGATTAGGAGCTGGACTAAAAGGCTGCCTTAGTTAATTAGGAAGCCTTGCTATCAAAGGCCTCATTAGGAGCCACTGAGACTCAATGACTGTTAAAACAAACATCTATTAATTCCAGTCTACAATTAGGGTCATGCTGCTACTACCTACCTTGAAGCAGCAGACAGGAATTGGAAAGGGAGAGGAGAACACACATTTTCCAGACAGCCACATCTGGTTGTTAAGCAAAAGCAGAAGGGTCCCTGCCAGCACGCAGCGGGAGGGCTGCACACCTGAGAAGCAAGCTGGAGTCACAGCACCAGCACATGGGGTGGGCTTGTGCAGGAAGACCTGGTGCAGGGAAGCATTTGACGAGCACCCACATGTTTGCAGGTGACCTGGATGAGGGGGTAGAGGGGATGCTCCTCAGGTTCACAAATGCCATGAAGCTGGGAGGTGGTGGTGGTAGTGGTGCTGGCCAACACTAACTGAAACAGGATTTTGCTTCTGGAAGACAGAAGGCAGGCTTCAAAATTATCTTGACTGGCTTGCTGATGGGGACTACACCACCACGATGAAGACAAACCTAAGTCCTGAGTGCAGGTAAAATAAAAGAGAGGAACAAGTAGGGGGTGGGGAGAAGACCTGGCCTGGCAGCAATTCATGTTGAAAGGATTGCAGTGGAACACAAACTGAACAGGAGCCAGTGGTGATGGGGCTGCTTCCACAAAGATCAAGAGAAGTCACAAATGGGACCAAGAATTCCAAAGGGGAAAAGAGAATGTTGAAGGTTTTCAAGCAAAGACTGGTGTCTCCTTGAATCAGAAACAGCTCAGTGTGCCCATTTCAAGGCAACCAGTGACTTCACCAACTGGGCAGGAAATGAACAGCCTCTCTCTTTCGGGGGGGGGGGGGCTGTGTCAAGCTCAGCACTTGATCTGGGTCCATGGGAAACAATCACAAATGCCCAACACTGAGTCAGGGTGTGGAAGGGAGCTGGATGGGGGAGAGGCAGCCAAGCAGGCACCGGGTACAGACAGCGATTATTTGGGACTGGCACTAACTGGAGGACACTTCTAGCCAGTCAACGGGAGCCGGTGTTGACACAGCACAAGGTCACACAGTACAGAGTTCCCGCTGTGAGGGACAGCAGTTGAAGCCTACCTCACCAGGAAACTCTCCCATACACGCCCTACTGGGACAAATGCAACCCATGCAAGAGCACACGCCCAAGAGCACACCCTGATGGAACCCAAGGCAGATCACAAAGAGCTCCAAGGACCTTCCTGGACTGGCTGGATGGGCAGCCAAGTGGAAAATGCAGTTCAGTGTCCATCAGGGGAAGTGCGCAAGAAATCTCAACTTCATGCGATACACAGATGGAGTCTGAGCTACTGGAGACAACCCAAGAAGGAGAACTTGGGGCCATGCTGGACAGTGCAATAAAATGCTGACTTTGTGTGCGGCGGCCTGAAGAGGAGGAAAGGGAATGAGAAGATTATTAGCAACTGCTATGGGCCTGATACAAACCCTAACCCAAGGGGGTATCTGTCCCACTGGGAATACTGTGTACAAGACTGGTCACTGTATCTCAAAAGGGCTATCAGAGCTGTAAAGAACACTTCAAATCACAGGGCTGGTGCACCACCTCAAGAGCAGAGGCTGAAACATTCACAATTTTTTGTTTTGAACAAAGGCAGCCAAGGAGGGGTCAGCACTGATAAAATTATGCCTGGTCAGGAAACAGCAGACAGGCAGAAGTTTTGCTCCCTCGTGACACAAGAATCTGGGGACATCCAACGAAACAGATTCATAGACCATTCAGGATGTGAAGAAGGAAGAAGGTCCACATCACTGGTCCGTGGAATTCATCGTGGTGGTGATGCAGTGACAGATTAGACACGCGGTTCTCAATGGGGCTTGTGCAGGAGATGTTCCTGATGAATAGGGCCTCTTGTCCAATTCAGATGCATTATGATGGAACCGCAGGTTTCCGACTTCCAGGCCTGTAAAATGTGGTGACTACAGAAAAAAAGCCAAGTTCTAGCTCTGCCAGAGCGACACCAACTTGCATTCGCCAAGATTCCACATGAGAGGGAAGTTGTACAAATCGCACAATCACACACACACTTCACTCCCAAAGCACCGCATTCCAGGGCATCCATCACAGTGTGACAATGGTGCTAAGTAATACACCTGGTGCATCAGAGGAGTCATGCAAAAGGGGTGTGCCCAACAGCCTGGTCCAAATGGGCACCAACCCTGCCCTTTTGGCACCCTCTCAGCCTACACAGTGGCTCCTGACACCCAACTCCCATTGTTCCTCTCTCACAGTAGTGCCCCCGGGGGCCCGGCTCCTTACTGGCTGTGCTGATGACCCCTTGGATACAGCTGCTCCCCACCTCCCCTTGCTGAACTCCAGTTTTGGACAAACTCCCCCCCCCCCCGCATGGCCATGGCCACTGTCTTCGCTAAGAACTGCTGCCTTGCAGCTGTGACGTGCTTTCTGCTGATTGCCAATGCCTTCCTCAACACTCTGCACCACCTACCCAGCCAAGGCTCTGCCTCATCCCCCTGCAAGCAGGACATGCCACAGCCCTCTGCAAGCCACTGCACCCTCTCTACCTACCACAGTATTCAACTTCGGCTATTCCCTGAACCCCGCCCCACCCCGCCCCACCTCCTCACTCCAGCTCTGACTTCCTCCATTTGACAGCTTGGCTGAGGACAGCTTGGCTGGCAGCCTCCCTCCCTCCTCTTCACTTGTCCATCCACCTGCTCAGACAACCCCACCACACCTCCCTAAACTGCACCAGCTCCAGTAGTCCTTGGTTCCTCTTTGCTACCTTTGGCTCCCTGTTAAGACCTGCCTCTCCAGCCCTCATTTCCCTCTGCCCAAGGTCAGGTGTTGCCTCCTTCTTCAGGTCCAACATTGAGGACATCTGCTCCAACGTCTCTTCCTCTGTCTCTGACAACCCTTTCTTCCCCTCCCCCATTTCTCCTGATAGATGACAACCTCCCCTCCTTCCGATTCTAGCCTCTCCTTCCTATTCCAGCTGCCATCTCCCCTACAGTCATCCCTCCTCCCAACCTGCGTATGCAATTCATACAACTTCCCTCTTATATGGAGTCTTGGAGACCACAAGGTGGTGTTGTCCAGGCCTTTCTGAGAGTGTGCCATAGATTGGGAGCTCAGCCTCCCAGTTCCCACTCAGCAAGTGGCCCCAGCTCAGTCTTGACTGCAGCTTCCCATTGAATGGGAAGTTGGATGGGACCATGTCTCTGTCTCTGTCTCTCTCTCATGGGCTTGATTCAGGCCTGATTTGCCCTTGCCTGAGTTTTAGGGACAGAACAGCCACAGGATGGAAAGCCAAGGCTTTAGTGAGGACATCCACCTGGCCAAAGGTTGTGAATCCCTCTGCTCTGCACAGACTCCTAGCCAGACCCTGGCTGCTGCTTGGAAGCCTGACTCATCAGTCCATCAATATGTGTTTAGGCGCAGATTATGCTCTGTGCAGCCAGTCCCAACTGCTCTGCCAGGAACTGGCCAACAAAGACAGACAAGCAAACATGGGGACTTCTTACCATAAATTCCTGTTCTCGAAAGAGGAAATTCCCAGCCCTCGGGATTGCCCCTCCCAAGTCTGGAGTTGGTGGCTGAGGCCCAGAGGACCCCTGTGGATGCCTTGAAGCCCCTCTCCAGGGCTTCATTCAGGAGAAGTCATTTCTCCTGAAATTCTCTGAGGAAGGAAGCACCACCACTGGAGCATCTCACCCTCATGGCTTTCGGCGA